>NC_133063.1:2593706-2745689 GCF_048771995.1 Taeniopygia guttata | reverse complement strand
GAGGGTGCAGAAATGTTATTTGGCTAGCAGGCTAAACACAGAGAGAAACACTCTGAAACACCCAGCTTGTGCAGAGATGAGCACCACAGCTATGGACCCTAGAGCTTAATTCCCTGATGCACAAGTGCTGAGGTGTCCCAGAAGAGCATCATGGAATAGCACAGGGGCAGCGGGACCAGGATACAGCCCAACTTGACTGTCTTATATGTGGGCTACTCAAAAATGCTGCTAAAAACAAGTATATGAAAATCAAATGTAATCCCCAGCATTGTGATGCCTCAGGTCTGACATAGCTATAAAAGTCTGATGCTGATTCTGGGCTGACTCCAGCACTTAGAGGAAGACACAAGCCCTTGCAGAAATTACTCATCCCTTTCGTCAGGAATTTGCCTCCAGAACAGTACAGATTACTTTCTCAGGTACTGTCCATCTCCCTTGTCTGTAAGGGCACTCAAAGCCACTTAGCTTTTATGTTCCCACAGCTAGCAGAGACACAATATTCACTCAAACCAATTCAGGATCCTGTGTCCCACCTCCTTGTGAGGACCCCAGTGTGCCATATATAAATATGCACAAACCTGCTCTCGTGTCTGTTTTGCAGGTCTTTGAAACCCCCTCTACTGAAGTCCGCGGTGTGCCTCCATCACTCCTTCCACAGGCTAAGGACCTTCCTGCTCCCAGAGCTGTGGAGTGTGACAATGGTGTTTGTGTCCATCTATCAAACGCCATTATCACACTAAATAGTTCCTGGCAGACAAGGCATCGGGTCAGGAAGCTTTGGGACCTCTGGTAGTACATCTTCCCATGTGCTGAGGAATAAACAACTGTGGTACATGCACAGCAGGATGACTCTAAAAGGAGGAGTCCTTTTAGAGGCAAAAGCACCAGAATATGAGAGAAATCCATACTCTCACACATGCACTTCCAGATCCCCACTGTAAAGCACACCAGACATCTTAAGGAATCATCACTATACTATACTGTCATCATTAGGAATGTGGATTTCCTTGGCATTAATAGGGCTGTGTTTACCTCTGAGAGGTCAGCTAGTGATTTTCATTGAACTGACCAGGACAATAAAACTGAAGGCAATTAGCCAATAGAGTGAAACTCCATCTCTGACTTTGGGACCAAACTACAACATACATTTGGAGTATTAATTAGCTGAGATGCTCATGGCATTTTTAGAACAGAACACTTCCCAAAATTCTGATAAAAATCTATTGCCTCTGACTTAAAACATCATTTATCCAAGGCTTTTAGCTTTGTTTCCATCCCACCACACTCAAGCCCCTTGCCTTATGTTCTAAACCTCCTGTTTTGGGAACAGTCACAATATCCTCACAGAAATTCTTCTGAACACTATTGTAAAGAATAGGCATCATCTGTAGGAACTTCCAAAGGCCTAAAGAAAGCCAGGTACCAGCAGTGCACTGAGAAGCCTAAATCCCACTGAATAGTCCAAGACTTAGGCTCAAAGGATGTTATGCTCTGATTTGCAATGGAAGTGGTAACTTTAATATTCATCAGTGTGTTCCAAACTCCACCTTTCCTGACTTCTAAGTAACCCAGCATGCATATGCATATGCAATACTGTGCAAAACTTGTACTTGGCATCTTAAATATATTGATGTTTCCATAGCAGCTGAACCACAGGGCCATGGATGTGGACACAGAGATATTCTTCTCCAATACCAGTTCACAGAAGCCTGTAAGGAAATCCAGAAGATGGCTTAGTTTGTTTTCAGAACCTTGCCCCAGTGTTAAATCTCAGGCACCAGGAGCACAGGATCATCTCTTTCCTTTGTTGCTGACATCAGCATCAGGACGACTCCAAAACAATGTCAAAAGGCAAAAGACTAAAGTTATCCCCTCGGGTCACTGGTGCATGTCACTGCTCCATGTCCTCAAGAGTAGTTTCACAAGGTGGGATAGTGAGACTCAGTGCTCTGAATAAATGAAGTCTCTAGGTTCTCTTGCCTTCTTGGGCACCATTTTCTTTACTGTTGATGAGTTTGGCAGATTTTTGCTTTTAGTGGATGTTGTTCTCCTCTGTTTTTGATGAGTAGTTCGGAGAGATTTCAGCCCCAGCATCTCACAGTACTCATTGCACTGGTGGAGGGCTCTGAACTGCTCAATGAAGGAAAAGGAGCAGTTGCCTTTAAACCCCTTGTATCTGTAGTAACAAAGGAAAAAAAAAAAAAGGGAATTCAAGATTCATTTTCAGCACAGGGAGGCAGAGTATGACTGCTGACTCATAAGCAACTTGAAAACATTAAGCAAGTCTCTTGTAGCCATGCTGGCTTGAGAAGCATCAACTGCCACAGAAACTCAGACTGGGTCATTGGGAGGTAAGAGGAACCAGGTAACAAGTGGTGACAGAAGAGGGAAAAGCATTAGAAGCAAAGCTCTGTGGGCTGGGTCCTGGCACTGTCTTTCATGGCATTAAGTTGGGAATAAAATAGTCTACTGGCTACCTTTCTCAGTAACACACATGAAATCCATGCTACAGCATTCTCTATGAACAGTTCTGTTGGCCACCATGAAGAGACAATGTTGTGTTGCACAAGGTGTTTCAGAACTAGAAGCTGTTTCCATCTAGACATGTACATAATTTCCTTGCTATGCTGCTCTCCTCCCCTGGCTGCCTAGGGGATCTCAAGGAGCCAAGCCCCTCAGGGAAGGATGGAAGGAATGTTCCTGACGAAGGCAGTCTCATCCAGCCTCCACTGTACTTCCTACCATGAGAGGTACAGGGCACATGCATCCCTCTTCTCAATGTGCCTCTGGATGCTGACAGTCTTCCTGGGCCTGCTTTTTAGGCTGCATCAGCTTACTTTAAAAGGTGCACCTGGTCTTCAAAGGAGCCTTTTTGGTTAAATTCTCAGGATGGAGAAGGGAAAAGAAAGGCCAGGGTGCTCCTCTCCTATTTTAACCATAATCAGTGCATGTTCTACCCTGTTCTACCCTGTTCTCTTGGTTTGCTGGACATCCAGTGTCCTCAGAGGTGAACTGTGAGTTGTGACTACACAAAACCAACCAAACAAGATTTAGGTCTGAAATGAACAGAGGATGCTCATTCCCAGCATCCAGAGAACTTCCTTCTTCAGGCAGACTGCACAGTGCTAAAGAGAATACTGCTGCTCTGAGAAGGTCAGGCTCCTGCTGACACAGACCCTACTCTGGAGACCCCACTCAGCTGGCTCTGAACAGCAGGTGAACTTCGAAGGGATTTCCCCCTCCTCTGTGGATGTTTGCTGTGTGTTTGTTTAACCCAAGACTATATCCTGGAGTCCAGCAGGGTCATCAACGGTTCTCTTGCTCCCTTGGAGAAATCAGAGACGTCAGACTTTACTGAGCTGCTCTCAAGAGCTCACAGATATGTGTTGTGTTGGTGGATGCACCAGGCACACCCACAGAACATGAATGCCACAGGCAAACACACCTGCCCTCAGCAAGGGAATTTCTTATATCCAGCACCAAACCAAACCAAACCAAACCAAATCTTCCTTAAATCTGAAGGGGAAACGTTGGGTTTGCCCTCAGGCTTAAAATCCTCAATGCCTCTTGTTACCATGTGGAGTAAACTTGTCAGTGCCTTGGAACCAGGCAGAGTTTCAGATCCAGACTTGGCAACCAGCCCTCCCGTTAATGACCATAACCGTGGGTTACTTTGCTCCTAATTCCCTCCTTTGTGTGCAGCATTCCTGAATAAATCCCTTGGCCCTCAAGCACACTGCGTGCACAGAGCCAAGCACTGTACTATGGTATTTTTGTTTCCATTCGCCACAGAAACTACAGAGTAGGTGATTTTGAGGCTCAGGAGTGGCACTGTGGCCACTCTGAAAATGCTTCCCTGGCGATCCTGTTCCTAGCTCCACTTCGCCCTCTCCTGACAGAACTGCAGCGCAGCTCCTGCAGCATACTGACCACACCACTGCTTTGGGCTCCTCTGCTTTCCAGATCCCTGGCAAAACACACAGAGCAAGAACAAAAGATCAAAATTCTTTCCTCCACACATCGCGGACTCTGTTTTGGAGTACAGAAGAGATATGTTCTGTGTCCCCTCTGCCAGCATAGTTCAAGCTACACCAGTCCCACTCTGCGTTTCTGGCTCAGTAGAACCATATGTTCTCCCTTCATGGGACAAGGTTAGCTCTCAGCAGCTCAGCTGAACACAGCCCAAAGCAGCAAGACCCAGCAACACACAGGAGCTCTGGGCACTGAGTTGATTTTCCCCAACCATGTTCATAGAATTAAAAAACCAACTGCAGACATTAATTCAGAGATCTTCTTTCGAGAAAAGGAGCATGAAAACAAAATACAGGACCAGGAAAAATCTGTCATCTTGCAGGAAAACCATTAGCTAAATAACAAGCAAAATGATATGCAATGTTTCCAGGAGGTTATTCATTTAGGGAAATTATTTTCCTTTCTATATGCCTGAGGTGATCCTTACTACAGCTTGCATTGTGTGCTCACTTCCTCCTCCCCAACACAATGTGTGTTTTTATAGGAATCATTTCCCACAGTGGGCTAGACAACATTCACTGAAGCATTTTTATAAATCTGATTCCTGAGAACAGTGTTGCCTAATTAAAACAGTTATTACTTTTTTGATTTGTAACAGGATGATGTACATTCATTTCAACTGCTTTTACTTTGGATCCACAGCTGCAAGAGTAAATCAGTCTAACTGAATAGATACCAGCCTACAAATGTTCAAGATTCTCCCAGAATATTCTAGAGTCACATTTTTAATAATTTGGATGATATTGTGAGGTTTCTTCTTGTATCCCGGGCATACAGACACAGTCCAATTTAGAATAAAGTCTGAACACGTGATCAGATCTTCTTTCTCCTGCCAGATTCTCAAAGGAGAATATGAAATTAAATCACTTATCCTCATCCCCCTTCCCTGTCCAGCAGCCACTGCCTACTCCCATCCACAGCTCTGCTGGCCTGTGCTATAACTAGAAGCCTTAATTAACTTAAGAGAAGTGGACTAAAGTTAGAATATGACAGGCCTACATCTTTACACATACGCTTAAGTTTCCTCAAAAGAGATGAAACTTTTGCAACACCACTAGAAAACAGGCTCTAGAAATGCCCTGAATAATCTTTTGTTAAGACTCAGAAGTGCTGCTTGTGAGAGAGAAAGGGGAGAGATGCCATCAAATCCCTTCACAATTGTCCTTGTTTATCAAGGAAGTGGCCAATACACAACATGCCACTGAGAAGAGTCTTTATAAAAGCTTGTGTCACAAATACATATCCCAAAGTTCTGGCACTTTTGCTGGCTGCAGGAGGGATTCCAGGTTGCCTTTTACCGCAGACTGCAGCCAGTGCTGGCCCTGCGTGTTCAGCCCTACCTTCCTCCAGCCGATGGACCACCAGGAGCCTTACCTGCTGTCACCAGAACCCTTCATGTCACTTGTGAAATGCCCTTTGGACAAACCCATTTCATGGGAGGCATGCAGGTAAAACAAAGCTCGACTACAGGGTAGCCCCATTTTTTCATAACAAAATAAAAGTTTCGTCTACAGGTGGGTTTCCATAAATATGAACACAAAGAAGTTAAAACACTTAAATAAGGACTGTTTTCTTCTAAAGTTAAAGCAAGAATGAATTTCCAATGCACCCTCCCCCCTCCACATTTAACTGTGAAGAGACAGATGAGTAAAGCACAACTGTGCTGCTGAGAAATCACGTTCACTCACCCTTTGGCCAGGGTTGCTATGCCAACATCCGTTAACTTCATCCCTACACCTGCAAGGCAGCAAGGAAAACACAGCCCTTAGCTTACACTGGAATTTCGGGGACAATATTCACATATGGAGGCATTAAATATTATTTATTGAGTCACCTTTTTCACTTTAATTATTTGTCACATTTTTTTCAAAGCATTTTAAAGCACCCCAGTTAAGAAGAGGATGTTTTCTGTGTCACCAGCAGTTTCTAGAAGTCAGGCTCATGCCACTATTTTAAAGCTGTCAGGGTGATCAACAGCACAGCTTGTTTCCTGTGCTAGGATTTTGTTCTTTCTCCTCCCTTTAAATTACTTCAGGGATCTTGTTTAGATGCCTTTTTGCTATTTTTCCTGCCTTCACATGTAAAAGAATATAGGATATTTCCTAAGATTCCAGCTTTTTCTTCTGTCTTCCCGTTCCAAATACACTGCAGGACTGAAGAGAGTCACACCCACAGGAGCTGAAGTAGCACTTAGCAAACACGAGGGTGTTTCTTCACTATTCTTCCTTTTGAAGGAATACATTTCTTCAAAACTAGCCAGGACCCAAATGTGGAGCATTCCACTGGTGAGTGATTGTTGGTGAGTATTCAAATACAAGCAAAGGTGGAGGACTAGGGTGTTATTAACACCTGAAGTCTTTCACTCAGCAGCTATTTCATTAATCGCTGGGTGGTGAGACAAAAAGGCAGATTTGGCTCATACAGAGTGTCCTGATTCACTAAGGTACATGTGAAAGAACAACTCCTCCATTAAGAGTGTAAGATTTAGTTTTCTTTTCCAAACTGCCCTCTTACAAGAACATAAGCTAGATAAAAATTGCCACTACTCAGACAACTCACCTTGCAGGTCAGTGACAAGCAAGTTCCCATTGGTCTTCTCATACACCCAGTGCTGAAAGGTGCAACACTTCTGGCCAGCCTCTGAGTCTCTTCTCAGGAAATTCACTTCCTTGCCATCCTTGACAGAGTATTTCACAAACTCCCCAACCAGCTCCTCCTCCACTGTGGCATAGGGGATGTTATTAGCAGGGCGATGAATAAGAAAAATCGGAATGATTCTGAAATCAAGAGATAGAAACTAATAAAATCCTGAGATTCTTTCAGTAAGAGGGTAAGAAACAGACAGAAGTGGCCAGTGATCTCAGAAAGTGAATGAACAGCAACCAACTCTAAACCAAGCTGGGAGAGCTATAACTCTGTTCCCAGGTTTCCTCTTTCCTCTTTAGTCCCAGCAATCAGTGGGCTGCCATGGCACAGGACACTATACGTAAGCATATATGTATATAAAATATATATTTATACTCACTCTGGTACTTCTCCAAAGCCTTCCAAGGGTTCAGCTTCAGCTGCATATAACTTTGCATACTCTCTTGCAGTATTTTGGACATAGCATTCCTGTATTACAACAGACATGCCTATGGGAATATTGCTCAAAACATTCAACAGATCATCTGTTTGAACATGAGGACAGCTTTGGCCCACAGGTCTGGATTACAAAGGCCAGGGGCAGCTCACCTGCAGTGCCAGAGTGTAGTTTTTCTGCAGCAGCTCGTCCCTGCTCTTGGTGCCATAGGTGAGGGCGCTGTGCACCTTCAGCACACAGGGGTGGCCAGGGGCAAAGGCGGGTGCCAGGCCCTGCAGCACGCGGCTGCGGAAGGCTCTGCGGTGCATCCCCTCGCCGAAGTGCAGCCCCTCTGTCATTATTGCTCCATGCAGTGTCCCACCAAAGTAGCTGGAGCTGAGGGGATCTTCTCTGAACATCAGTTGCATGAATTCGATTTCTTCCACACCTAAAACATAACAGGAATCTCTGCAGGCACAGGGAGGGGTGGGCATGGGACAGCAGATACATCTCTCCAGAGAGGAGGAAAACAATGCTCAGTGGAAGCACAAATTGTATTATTGAGGACTGGGACCCCAAGCAGCTCCTAAGAGGCAGCTGCTTGCCCGTATGATCTAAAGCCAGCATGGAGAAAGGTCGCAGTTCAGGATCAAAAGGAGAGAAAACAGAGTGTAGTGAACAAGTCTGTTACAGATGAAATCAAGGAAGACTCTGGATTTCACCCCTTTAAATGATCATTGGAATCCAAATGCAAAAAAAACCATAAGGGGGAAAAAAGTTAAGCACTGAGAGAAACTAAAAAATTCTAACTGCACTTCAAGTGTCTCTAATAATAACATTTCAAGGACCATTAGTAAAGAAGATAAATAGGAGAATAGAACTACAACATAAGGAAGTCCTTCCAGTTACCTCTGGTTTAGCCTCTGTACACTACCTCTTTTCAAAGCAGAGAGGAAGCACTGCACAGATAAGGCCAGAACTAGAACACTCTTTAATTCCACCTAAAATTCTCTGATTAAAAGTTATACACTGCTGCTACTTGAAAAGTCCTGTCTTTATTTTGCACAAGGAAATAAATGCTTAATTTTAATTCTTCAAGGAAAAGAAAGAAAAGTGACCATGCCAACTGAAGGCCTGGATCTCTGCAGGCTGTTCAGGAATGACAACCCCACTGGCAAGGCACTATCTTTAGCTGCAGCACAGGCCACATGCCAGGTGTCACTGAACACCAGTTAACACACAGGGAAAGCATTTCAAAGCTCCATGCCTGCCTTTCTCCCGGAGTACAGTTACACAGCAGGTGATCTGCAAGAACCATGTGTTTGTGCCAAAGAGCTGCCCGTCTGTGTGTCTCTGTATGATGCTATGCAATGCTACTTCACTTTGTATTTACCTTCATAACTCTGAAAACTTGAGAGACGTTCCAATACTAGGAGGAAAAAAAAAAAAAAAGAAATTTGTAGTAAAAAACTATAAATGGAAACTGTCATTGTCATTATTAATCAAAACTCTAAACTGAGGCTTACCTGCAGCAGTCAGATGAAACTCAGCAGTCACCTTTCCATACATGTTATTCAAGCAGCAATAATACAGTCCCTGGTCTTGGTAACTGGCTTCAGCTATTTCCAGAGAGACGGGAGTGTCATCCTGGGCACTGGAACAGAGCATTTTGTGCTATCACATATTTTACTTGTTATCACTGGAAAAACTGATAAATTTGATTCTCTCTGCACTGTTTATTTGTTAAAACACAGCACAATTATTTAGCAGAGAATGGCATGTACTAATACTACAATTGATATTGCAATACAACAGTCAAAATCAGAAGAGTTAAAACAAGAAGAATCAGAATAGAAAGTTTAACTAATTCATACAACTTTTTCTCCCCACTTAAAAGAACATCTAAGAAGAATCCTTCCTACAAATTTTTTCATCTTCTCAGAAGTGTGTATTTTGATGGAAATGTATTACTTTTTTTCTTTTGGGTAATGTTAATTTTGTATTTTTGAAACGTTCTAAACAGTTTTTTAGATCAGAATGTCATTGCTGCTACAAGGAAAATAACTAATTTCATTAAAATGGAAAAGGTAGATGCTGTTAATGCCCTTAAGAAGCTTTTATTTCCACCCTTCTCTAGGTTAAATGAGGTTCAAACTTCTTTGATATTTTTTTGAAATCTGGATGCCACTGGCTGTGAGCAAGCTGAGAGGTGATGTAACACAAACTGTGACCATTATCAATGCATTGTGAGAAGATCTGCCTCCTACGAATAGCGAAGTTACCCTGAAACTCCCAGTCCTTCAGAAACATTCCCTTACCTTCTCTGCAGCCGAGCCAGTACCTTGGAATCTTTAGTCCATGTAATGGTGGAGTCACCATGAATGTCACCAAACTGACAGCACAGCTTAATACTTCCAGAGCAGTCAGGGAATAACTCTGCTTGGATCTTCTTCAGCAGCCTGGGGGCTTGAAACAGAAGAACCACAGCTTAAGATTTGGAGACAATTACATTGTTTTGGCATTTTAACATTTCGTGTTAAGAACATGAACGTTGAAATCCCTGGTAAGTAATTATGACTTCTTGTGTCTCAATACTAAAACCTAGTACAATTTTTTATCTGATCACAGCCTGGGAAGAAGTCCCAAAAGGTCCTGCCAGCCTGGATCTCTGCTGGGACTTTTCACTGCCTCACAGAACACTCCATCTTTGCACATGGGCAAGGTGTGCGCAGGGGGCTGGAGGGGACTTGGAAAGAAAGGGAATCGACATATACTTAGAGAAAGGTTTTGGGATCACAACGCAGCCCCACCCCAAATGACACATCCCTGCTCGATGTAAGAGAGATAAAATGCAAGATGTTTTGTTTCCAACTGTGTTAATTCTGAGCTGTTGCACTCTGAATGAGGTAGCATGGCATGTGTCCCTCAGGGATCCCATGCCTGCAGATTACTGTGTACTAGGGTTATTCCAGTAACACCCAACTTAAAGGGTCAGGCACACTGCCACGGTTTTCCCCATTCCCAGTTCCAGGCCCCATCCAGTCCAGGTCTCCCCACTGGCAGTCTCTGAGTCCTGGGCCATGTGAACCTCGCTGTATCAGGGCTTAAGTGACACAGACAGGGCCTGACAGCTCTAGAAATAGAACTAATGGCTCCAGGTTCCTGCCCTGGCTAGTCTTCTCTCCTGCAGCTGAAATAATGCAAAATAACACTGAGTATATTCCACAGCAACCAAACTAGCCTTCCCATAATGCCAGGCAAAGGGGCACAACTGTGCTCTAGTCAAGACTGAGGCAGAGCAGAAATAGGTGAAGAAAATTCAGTGTTATCTGATGCAGCCTGAATGTTTAAAACATTTTGCAAGTGTAGCCTCAAGTTATGGAAACAGGTCAGGCATTGCACAGTCACTGCAGTTTGCTTGCTTTGCTTTGAAGGAATGTGTCTCTCCTCCCACACATCTGGTTCCCTGGCAAAGGACTCATCTTTGAACAGAGAAAAGTCTGGGGTTCTTTTAACTGCAATTAGAAAAAGCAGAAGTCTCACAAGACCGCACAGTAATTAGAGTGTGTGAAAAGCTACACAAATGTGTAGCTTACCTTTAGTCACTGTTCAGTCTTGCTCTGACCTATTAAATAATTTTATGATGTGAACATGAAATATCATGTCAAAAGGTAAAAATAAGACCTTGGTCCTTCCAAACTACCCATAGAAACAACAAATCCCTCATCTGCCCAGCAGTCACAATCCTGCTACAGTGTTAGCACCCCTCTAGAGACTCTGACAGCAACCTGGATCGCCTTTCAATTATTGGTTTCCTACATCAGTTTAATATTGCTCTTTTTGTTAATGTCAGTTTTGCAGCAGGGCAAAGCAATGCAGAACCAGTCAGAAGTCAGCACACAGGACCTCAAAACATTGATATCAGCGGTACCCTATTGATAACAATAACAATTTGCTAGTAATAAATCCTTTGGTAACCAAGAGGGGAGAATTGCAGCTGGGAGCTGCAATGCAGGAACATAACTGGGAACACAGCCCTGTGGGAACAGAATAAGTAGTGGGCTTGCAGCTGTGGTGTGTAGTTATGCGGTACCATTATGCTGTTTATCTGTGAAAAGTTACTCCAAGAAGCCAGTGAGGCAGTGATTATTTCAAATAGGTTACAAAGCTCATTAATTGAATATACTTGCCGGCTGGGAAAAGGGTTCATCTCTGTGGTATGGGCATAGCACTCATTACTAAATCTGGAAATAAAGCTCCATGAGGGGAGGACACCTTTAGCTGACTGAGTCAGTCTGAAAGAGGCTTGCAGTGCCTTTCAATAATCTTAATTTTGTACTGTAGCCAGAATGATGGGAAAGGACAAAAAAGAAAATCCATTTTCTCTTACCTTTGCTATCCTTTTTCAAAATTAGTTTCCTTTGCTCTTTTCTTTCCTCTTTATGAACCACACCTCCCTCGCTCTTCCCAGACTTTTTAACGCAGTTGGGATCCTTGCTGACACTTCCCCTCTCCTCCAGCCTGGGTTTTTTGGACAGAGTTGCTGATGATAATTTCTTCTTAGCTCCAGCAGCTACATGCCCGCTCTTTGTTGTGTCCTCTTTACATTTGATGGGCTCAGGCTCTGAAGCAGCCACTGGTATCCGACAGGATTTTGACCCTTCCTGATTTCTTTGACTTTCTGTGTTGACTGGGAATGGATCAAGTGTGGTCCGTGCCAAAGGGAATGACAGAGCTCTTCTGTGGGGTGGTTGCTCTTGAAAACACTGGTTGTTCCCTGAATCAACTGGTGGCAAATTAACTAAACCACTTACTTCACTCTCTGCTATCCTGACTTCCTCCTTTTTATCATACTCTGTGGACTTAATCGAATTCTCAGCCTCAGCTATCTTGCTGGAAGGGATCAAGTTAGGACAAGACTGCTCTGTGCTAATATTCATAATCTGTTTCAGAGCCTGGGACCCAGTCAAAGTGTGCAAAGGAGCCTTTGCTTCAGCTTCATCTGGGTTATAGTCAATAGCTCTTGGAATCTCATGTTCATTTTCACACAAGTCTGCTTCCCCTTTGGTTTCTCCAGAGACCCTCTGGAACAGACCCTTCCATGACTTGCAGGAAATTTCCAATGTAGTTAAATTTCCGTTTACTTCAACTCCACTTTGTATGGATACAGTTTTCCCCTCATTTCTTGTGGCAGAACACGCCACTGCAGATTCACTGGGGAGGCCCTCTGAGTGGCTTACAGTTGTGAGGAAGGGCAGGATTTTGTTTCCAAGCAGTTGTTGGGAATGTAGCCAATCCCAGGAACCTCCATCATCCCCACTGGCTGTGCTGTGGTGCTCACTTTGAGCCTCCCTGGGGAGCAGGACACTGGCTGATGTTACACTTCCAGCTGCATAGGTGGGGTTTTTTGAAGAATCTATTTTTAACCCTTCATCAGACCTGAAGGTGTTGTCAACAAAAAATGAATGCTGTTCTGCTGTATTACAAGGGGAAGCTGCAGTCTGACTCTCTGAAACCTGACTAACTCCTGAGTCAAAGGAAGCTTCAGCCCTGTGTTCCCCAGGTATGCAAATCTCTCTCTGTTCTTCTCCTGGTTTACATGGTTCACAGCTGGACACTTCAAGATAAAAATCTCTTAAAAATGGCTCCCCAGAAGGGGGAGGGACTGCCCCTTCTTGTTTTGCTATTTCAGTCAGTTGGTCTTTATTTTGGGGTAGATTCTTATGTGTTACAGTTTCATTAATCTGAATTAAACTATGCAATTGCATTACATTACTGTATATCTGTGCATCAGAAACATTTTGAAAATCCTGACAGCCATTATGTTTTGAAAGATGGTAGCTGTCAGAATTAGTGAAATTTGGTGCACTCAAGCCGGAGTGATTTCCTTTTTCTTGTAAATTTACTACACAACTTTTATGTATGGTGTTAACAGAAGACTGTTCTGCATGTGTAAACTGACAGGTATTTTCACCGGGGAAAATGTCTCCCTTTTCAGGGAAATAAGCCAGTTCTCCTCTCACTGGATAGCAGTCCGTAAAATGACAGCCTTCTCCAGGTACAGACTCATTTGTCATGGCTATGTTGTATTCAGTGTGAAATAACTGTCTAGCTGTCTCCTGTGACATACCTGATATGTCAGATTTGGGACATGCTAAATTACCACTCTGAGTATTTTGTAACCTTTGAGAAGAATCTGCTTCACATGTTTGGGCAGCATTATTAACAGCAAGCTTCCCTTCCCAAGCCACAGTGGATCCATTCCTGTCTGTGGCCATTGGATTTGGCTCCAAGCACTCTTGGGTACTTAGGAGGACACTGCTTGCTGAAACACAAATGGATGGTGTTTCCCTCTCATTCCCAGTGCCAGAATTTAGATAGACACCATCTGTTCCTACCACTTGTGCAACACAAATATTTCCTATGGATGCACTCTCACATGCTGCAGCTCTCTGCAGGAGGATATCAGAAACATTGCAGTCAGCTTTCTCAGTTCTGGGGTTACAAGCTGGTTCTGTGATGGGCTCCTGTTCTTCTATCAAATCCGCTGGCAAAGGATGATCAGAACAGGTCTCCTGCACAAAATTCAGTTCTGTGACTTGGATATCTGTCAGCCTCGTACCTAAACTTGGGATGCCTCTGTTTTCAAATGGAATTCGATAGTCTGAGTCATCTTCATGAAGAAGTTTCCACAGCTTGTCATGCACTGCAGATACATCAGCATCTCCTTTGCACTCAGGTTCTCCAGATTCCAGGACTGACTTGGGATTAGCTTCAGATGCAGCTTCATTGGCTGATCGACTGCAGAGAATATCTGGGTTACTGCTACCACGTGTGTCAAGCCCAGACCTCTGCTCTCCCTCCCCTGGCTCATCACACAGCTTTGCAGAAGAGAAAACAGCACACAAGCATTCCTGTTTATCAGGAAGAGAGTCCATATCCCATAGAAGAGAAGGGGAAATGTTAATCTTTGACTTTTTGCCATTCCTAATACTTTCTTGTCTGGAGAAGACCTGTTGGTGACAACCTTCTCTCTTTTCACAAGGAGCACAGTGAAGAGAAGAGGTCTGTAAATCTGCATTCTTTACTTGCAGCGTGTTTTCAGCAGAGAGCTGGCTGGTTCCTGCACTCTCACAAGCCCTGAAGATGCCTTCCTTTTCTGTTCTGGGCTCCATACAGAGGTTCTCACAATTCTGGGTAACGCTTTTAAGATTAGCACCTTGACTCTTCAAAGAAGGAAAATAGAGCAATGTAATTAAAAATTAGAACTACAGCTTGACACAGGCCTGAAGGCTTGCAAATTTTTTAAACTTTTCCCCTTTTTTTTAAATATTTGTCAATAGTCAAGTTTGTGACTTGTAAATATCAACATAATGGATTGAATTAACCTCCTGGGTCTGAGTCTGAAAGTGTTGCTCCTTAGAGAAGGATTTGTAATTAAGCTAATCAATTTTACCTCATAGTTTCTCGCTGTTTTTTAAGCAGAAGTAGTTTTGCAAGGTAATTCTCCTTTACAAGTAAAGTCCCCATGTTACATTTATATCCCTCTGTTTGCACAAATGGAGTGTAACAAACAGTTCCTAGAATACAGACTAAAAGTACATCACTACCTTTGGGTCTCAGCTCCCTCAAAATCCACTACATTTGGGACTGCTTTTACTTCACATTGTTCTCCAGCAATCCACCTTAGTGGATCTTGCCACTTCCCTGTTTCATGCAATGCCACTCAAATTCCTCTTTCCTAAAATGACACTCTCTTTTAAATGACACACCTGCCATGGAGTAGCTGAAATACCTCAGTATCTGTAGTTACTTCAACTGCTTTAGACAGGTGAAACAAAAGACCTGAGCTGTGCTTTGTCCTGCAGACTGACAGGCACACCCTGCCAGCATCTTGCTATTCCTGCTCAAAAGGCAGAAAAAGAGGAAGAACTATAATATTTTAAAGGACAGAAAGTGAGTTCTCTGCCAACAACATAGAGCAACAGGCTGACCATGCACAGTTGTCAGGAGTCTATACTCCAAAGCGGTACAGATTTTCCAAGGGATTTTTTCTTGGTGTGTCTCCCGAGAAAGACTGGAGCAAACTTAAGACATGGGCAACAAAATGGGATGTTCACTGGCATTCCTAGGGTAGATCCTACTGGATGAGCAGAGCTGGTATCATATGCTGCAGTTACTGCAAGCAGGACTCCCCTGCTTGCTCTGACACAGAGCTACAGACCCTCTGGCACGGCTGAGGCCTGGACTGTTCCCTTACAACACCAAGCTCTCATCTCAGCCAGATGCCAAATTATCTGGAACTTCTGTGCCAGTTCTGCTTCTCTCCTTTTTGGATAACGCAGTTCAAAATTTTCTAAAAGTGACAGAAATTTGCATTGGGAAGGTCAAACCAAGGATGTCTCAGATTTTATGTGAACAGGCTGTTCGGATATGAAAAAAAAAAAAAAAACCTAAAAAACCAACAGAATAATGGCTCTTTAACCCAGGAGTGACAGCAGCACCTTGTGCCAAGAGTGCTGAACATTGACCACTGACAGCGACCCAAGGGTGCTGACCACTGAACTCTGACACGGACAGGGTTCTGGCTGAACACTGAACACTGACAGGGACAGAGCGCTGAACACTGACAGACAGGGTACTGGCTGACTGCTAACAGAGACCAGTTCCCCAGTGACACCCAGCAAAGCCTCCCGGCTCTCTGTGCACTATGTCACATCACACAGCTGGCATCATTGGTGTCTTGGACCTATTATTAAAGAAGCTGCTCTGAAGCACCAGGTAAATAAAGAATTTCACTTGGGCCTAGGCCATGAGGTCATGAAAGGAGTGAGGGGCTCCCACCTTAATTATCTAAAGGAAGGAGAAGTCACTCAGCACAGCAGGTGCTGCACAAGACACACTGCAAAGGTTGCTCCAGTTCGACACTCGGTACCAAGGGGAAGTGTAAATCCTTGGGTCATTAGTGCTCTGATCCCGTGGCTGCTCTGTACCCCTCAGCAGACCTGATTCCCACATAGACAGGGAAAATACCACACCCTACCAACGTAGTATCCTGTGGGGTTTGCTGCGAGCCCCTCCCCTTGCTCCTGTAGGGCTGTCTCACACTGGACTCCACCAAACACCCCAGGGTACTTTTACAGAAACCCTTTTGCAGCAATAGATTCGTTCTTACCTCTCTTAGATTACACAGATGGATTTCTGAGGAGTTTCTGGCTTACTAGATGGGTGCTGTGAGAAGCTGTCCACATTTTTCTAGTGCTCCAAAAAAAGGAGCAGTATTCAGATGGGATGCTTTTGCTTGGCTCATTTCAAGACCACATAATTTTAAACCTACACCTGAATTTCATTGTCATACACACATGTTTAAAAATGGGGGGTTGGTGTGCACCCAGCTCTCATCCTTTTCTGTACACCAATACTCATTTTTTATCCAGTGAAAAGTTTTAGCCATGGAAATGCAGACATACTGACTACACACAGCAAAAGTCTAATTGGCTGTTCTGAAATTTATGCCAGGCACCTGACAGCTGCTCTGGGCTAAGAGACTTCTGGGATTTAAATTATTGCACTGGACTTGGGGAAAAAAAAAGCAAACTAGGCCTCTGGCAAACCACGGCCATACACCATGTCAGGAAGCTCTGAGGAGGTTAATTCCAGTGAAGCGTATTCCCCATCATAAGGACATCATGTGCTCCTCAGATGGGATTGGAATTTTATTCCAATACCATAAAACCAGAGAAACCTATGAGCATTTTTCAGGAAGAAGAATTCAGTGATTTTTGACTGCTGAAAACACCCCAGTGGTAAGATTAAAGTCACTCTACCGTGACACTACACACAGAACTTGGAGATATTTTTGCCCAAATGATCAGACGAAGAAAAGCATGTGCAACTGGAAAAATCTTTTTGTGACAAATAGGTTTTTTTCTGTGCAATTAGCTACACACCTTCAAAGAAGAAAAATTTGGGACATATCATTATTTAATAGTATTTATATATCTTGAATCTTTACAAAGTGAAATAAAAATATTGATTTAATTTTCCCACTTAGGAAAACTGGTAAAGCATCATACCAGTCTCTACAACTGTAGTGATTTCTCCAGCTCATTTTCTACCAACAGCATAAAATATGCAAGTACATGGAGAGTACCACAGAGGTTTGAACATTTAATTGGTTTGTATGTTTCAACTGTAATATCCAACCCTTTCATTGTTTTGTTTTTAAAAATCACAGCCCTTCATTCACCTCTGTAACACAAACTCTGCATTGAATTCCCTTCATCATTACAAAACCAGAGCAAAGCCCTGCTGATTTGGTTTAGGTTTCCGGCACCATAAATGGAGGATGTTTTTTTTTGTTGCACATAGATTGAAAAGAAAGTAAATCAAAACATTCTCTGCTCAAATACCAACAGGTATGTGAGAAACTTTCTGGGTTGAAAGAGGCATTACATCGCTAAGATCTGTGCAATAGCCTCCGTATCAGATTTCCCTATCCAGCTGTCCAGAGGCCCATTAGTGCCTCTCACCATTATCAGGCTCACTCTATAATTAGAACAGCTTAGGCTTTACTTGGGCCTTTTCTAAACCCAGATTTTGCTCCCAGCCGTAGCTGTCATTCAGAAGTACATGAATAGTATCTTTCAAAGTAATTTTGATTATACATTATTTTGTGACAAGCAGGAATAAATTGCATTGAGTTCAGCAGAGCAACTCTTTGTGTTAAATGATAAACATGTCACTTACCCCAAACGAGATGTTCTCATCTGGCATCTGGTTTTGCTCAGACAGCCCTCGAGTCCTTTCCCTTTCCCAGTGACTGTCTTTATCTGCCTCGTCTGTTGGACACAGCCCAGCCTGCAGTTGCATGCTTTCTGCCTCCTCAGGAATCTGTGCTGAACAGACGCCTTCCTGACTGGGAGACGGAGCTCTGGATTCCCTACCTGCTGCTGCAGCCTGGAAAGACTGTCCTAGAGTACTTACATATCTGCAAAGCTCTATAGGGTTTAACAGCTTGAAAAGGTTTCTCCTCAGACTTTCTGTTAAGGTACAGGGAGTGTGCTGTGCACTTCCCTCTGGCACATTCCTTCTCCCCTCCTCCAGCAGCAGTGAGCTTTCCCCCAGCACGTCCCCGTCGGGGCTGGTTTCTGTCATTGTCCCCGAAGCCTGATCTGTGCAAGCAGTACCTATGCCATTGGCAGAGGAATCTGCCTGTGCAGGAGCAGTGTCCGTGGGCTTTGGTTCGTCCTTTGAGGAACTTGCAGCCAGATGGCCACTTCCATTAGTCTCTTCTTCACTTCTGAGATGTTCATTTCCAGTGGCTGCAGAAGCAACAGGCACTTGATTCTCCTCTTTGTCTTTCAAAATGGTACTTTTATCTCGGTGGTGTCCAACAGTGAGAGTCATCTCTGTCTGAGGAGCTGACTGGCTGTACATAGAGGGGTCTCTTCTTACGTTTACTCCTTTGATTTTTGACTGATGCTCACAGAAGCCAATGGGGGTATCCATAGGCGTAGTGTTATCTGACACTTGGAACACACAAGGCATTTCACTGAGGAAGTAAGCACACCCATCACAATCCTTACTCAGTTTTAGATCATCTTCATCATCACTTTCTAATAAAAATTGCAATTTCTTTTTCCAGATTTCATCTTCATGCACTGTCAGCACATCTGAACATTCAAAGTACTCCAGATCATCATCAGAAAAGTCATCATTTACACTTGTTACTTTCTCTGTATAAATCTCCAGAACAGTGGCAGAATTTTCAGAGTCATCTTTTTCAAAATCTGTGACATTACCTATGAAAGTGTCTGCCTGCTCATCCAGCAGGGAATTCCTGGTTAGAGGTCTGCCCAGCCCAGCCCTTTTACGTGCCTGGACATCTGCCAGAGACTGAGGACATCCAGAGTCTCCAGCGTTAAGGTAACAGTTGCCTCTGTGACAAGTGGTAACATCTGTGGGGTGAGAAGGCACCTGTCTGCTGCTGTATCCCTCCGCTCTTCCAGCAGCAACATCAACCACACCGTTAAAATTAAGCAGGTCATCACCATCCTCTGACAAATCCCTCAGGCAGGAAAAAGTTGCCTGGGATTTAACTACATTTTTAACATCCATGTTGTCTTCTGTGTTAGGCAAGTGTCTTGAGGGATTTCTCAAGTGGAGACAAAACTGATTTGCTGAGCTTCTCAAGCAGTAAATGAATGATTTTTAAAGAGTCAGAACCAGATGAAATCAACACAGTCTCACCCTCACAGGGGAAACTCTCGCATTGAGCAAAATGTTTCCCATTTTGCTCATTCTACCCTGAAGTCTGTCACGAGTTCATTTAGGACAACAACAAATTCTGGGCAAGTTTTGTTCCTTCTATGTGGCTCTGGATCAAGAAAAGTCATTCTAGCTCTCAATGAAGTGCAGATCTTGTTCTGTGCACCTGCAAGTAAAAGAAAGGCAAAGTTTAAAATTACTTCTGAAATGGTTATAGGTATTTTCTAAAAGGTGGTCAGTTGACATATATTTGCAAGCACTTTCAAAACAAGAAATCATTATTTAAAACCGAAGATCAGACATTAAGGCAGTAACCCTAACCTGGCTGTCTATGCAATGACACTTACTGGCAGCACATTGCAAGTGTCCGGAGTGATCTGTGCTAGGAGAACAAATCCTTGAGCACACCCACACATCCATGTGGCACCTTGACAAGGACTCTAGTACACAGCCTTTCAACTTTTCTAAATGCAAACAGGAACCTGCAAACAATGTACATTTCCACACATACCCCACTGCTAGAGCTACCTTCTATTTTGGTAGCCACATTGGCACAAGAGCAGGCTATTCCTTGAATTGGCATCACAGGGACATAAATCCCAAACTCTGTGTGTAGAAATACCCAGAACAACCAGCCTGCTTAGATGTTATAGGGCAATTTCTGTTTAAAGCAATTCTTTTGTGCTCTGGCTTGATATTTGTCATTCCTGCGATGAAAGAACAGTGAAAGCAGGCTTGCTTCAATTTCCTGCTCATATCAAGTTTTCCCCTCAAGCGTGTGTGCAGTAGCAGGGCGGCAATGCTGAATTCACATAAAATCCAAGTAAGATACACCAAAAGGCTTCCACTGGCTGAATCCAAAGAAATATAGAACAATTTCTCTCTTCCTGTAACAAAAGCCTTGTTTCCTTAGCATTCCCAGCTCTTAGGAATTTAGATACCTGAAATGTTTTTGTACACTGCTAGGAGCACTCTACTTCATCAGTCACCTTGGAAAAGGTGTGACATGGTAGCACTGGAAAAGTACTGTAGAAGTTTCGAGTAAATTTGACCTCATGGAGGATGCCAGACTAACGGCTCTGAAAAAAAGTGACTACATTTATTCCAGTATTGGTGAAGAGCAGAAGGAAAAGCTTTCTTGCCATGTAATCCAATGAAGCCATTTAAAGACACCTCTGTTCATTCTCCTTTTCCTTCTCCGTGTATCTGCTGTAATGATGTTTCCAGCTCATGTCCTGCCCTGGCCTGGGTCCCTCAGCCCCTGGCCTCACCGTGCCCAGCGCTGCCTCCAGGGCCGCAGGCAGGCAGTACCGTGCCACAGGTACTGCAGGCTGACCGGAGGAGAGAGCTCCACACCACAGGTACTGCAGGCTGACCGGGGGAGAGAGCTCCACACCACAGGTACTGCAGGCTGACCGGGGGAGAGAGCTCTGCACCACAGGTACTGCAGGCTGACCGGGGGAGAGAGCTCCGCGCCACAGGTACTGCAGGCTGACCGGAGGAGAGAGCTCCGCGCCACAGGTACTGCAGGCTGACCGGAGGAGAGAGCTCCGTGCCACAGGTACTGCAGGGTGACCGGGGGAGAGAGCTCCACACCACAGGTACTGCAGGCTGACCGGAGGAGAGAGCTCCGCACCACAGGTACTGCAGGCTGACCGGAGGAGAGAGCTCCGCACCACAGGTACTGCAGGCTGACCGGAGGAGAGAGCTCCGCGCCACAGGTACTGCAGGCTGACCGGAGGAGAGAGCTGAAGCTGGACTAGAGCCTGCTGGTGAAACAGCAGCGGCTGCGTGGCCGGCTGCAGTCTGCCTCTCCTTAAAGAGCACTAAGCAACCAGGGATACCTTAGTTCCTTTTGGGCAAACCTGCCACCAACACCTCTTCCACAGTCACCTGGGTGCTGGAAAGTTGGGAACAAAGTTGGTTAACAGCAAGGACACAACATTAGGTGTGTAACAAACAGTTTGAGTCCATGTACACCAAGGAGCCCAGACAAACAGCACATGGGGCAACCAGACCAGCCTTTCTGATCACGCTGCTTTCCTTTTCAACTCCAAGGAATATATTTAACAGGACAAAAACAGAGCAGTACGGATTAATCTTTTCCTCATCCATTTTATTACAGTAACATGAAAATACCCTTCAGAGTTCAGCCTCTCCTCTTAAATATGCATTTGCTTAATGTTTCCTGTTGCACTCTTTCAACACTTCTCTCATTTTTGCTTTTTAGAAGCCAGATGTCTCTCTCCTCTCTTTTGGAGGTTGCAAATTATTTTAAAAGCATGGTAATTTCTCCAGCTGAAAAGAGCTTTGGCAACATGTTTTTAATGCAGACTAATGAAAAGCCTTTACTAAAACCATTGTACTAGACAGTTATCGTTGTCTCAGTTTGGCTGCACTCTGACATTGAGGGGAAAAGAGCCGTCAAGATTTCTCCATATGAAAATTACATTGGATTTCCATGCACTGCCAGATGCAACCACAGAAATGAAAGTAAAATAATATTCCAGGAGAAAACTGCAATAAATGATGGGTTTCCACCCAAGACAAAGAGATACTATCTTTTTAAATCTGGGAAGAAAATAGAAAGTATTAAGATTTTTAAAAAAATTCAATTATTGAACTCAGACAGAAACTGGAAAAAGAACTTTTGGTATGAGATCCACTCAGCTCATCAGGAAAACTTGTAACAGAAGATGCACAGTGAAATTCACAGAGGAAAGAGGAATGGGAGAGACCATGATAATTTACCATTGGCTTTTGACTAGTAACCTGAAAATTAACTCACTTCCTGATAAACTGGGAGTTGAACACTTGCTGGCAGAAGACACAAAAACATTTAAACATGCCAGGGTGCTGTGGCTGCTTGTCCCAACTCTCACTCTGAAAACCAATGATATTCCTTGCTGAATCACAACAGCAGACACCTGAAGCACAGCCACACAGGAGGAATTCACCCACCAGGTTTGAGCAGGTCATGGCAGGAAATATGCCTGATTTGGCTCTCTAATCTGCTGCAAACAGATTTTCCATTTTGTACTGATCAAAGCCATGGGGAATTTTTATAGTAGCCCTTGAGGCAAATGAAACACAAGTTCATGCTCAGCAGGGTCTGCTCAGCTCCTACCTGGGCTCAGTGCCTGGGAGCTGAGATTAAGGGAGAACAAAGCTGGGAGCAGCATGAGACAAGCAACCTGACAACTGTGCTTGGGTGTGATTGAGGAGAAATATTGAACTGATGTAAACCTGCAACAGTCAGATTAACAAGGAAGCAACAGGCAGATGGAGCTGCTTCACCAAAACCCTTTGATAGCAGGAAGTTATCGGGATTTGTCAAAAAAACAATCCATTCCAAATAATAGTTAACAAAAGAATGGCTGGGTAAAGCATCAAAATGGCTAAAACAATCACCCAACATTTCTGTAAGGCAAATATATAATAAAACAAATTCAAGCCAATTTCCTGAAGAGATTCTTCATTTAAAATTCATACTTTGTCATAATCCCATACTGGTTGTGAAAAGCCTGTTCACTATTCATAGTGAAAATATTGTCTGAAATTCCAGTTCTGAACATAAAATCTGGCTGTTCAAAATTATTTTCCTTGAAATGACATCACTCCCAATTGAAACTTTTATACATTATTAAACATGTTCAATATCTGATAATTTATTTCAGTTGAGATCAAAACAGTTTTGAATTACACTTTAACATGGAAGGAAAAAAATTTAAAATATTTTATATTTTGTAGGTAGTTTTGGTGACAAAGCCACTTCTAGTGATTTCAGAGGGACCTGTGGGGTTATTCCTAATGTCAGAAAAAAATTAACTGACAAAAATATATAAACTTGATTAAAAGGTGGCCATTACATTTTCTCTCTTGCATCACATTTTTCCTACTTTATTAAATTATTACCAAAACAAAAATCTTCTTGTGAAAAATGACCAGATATTGGCTTTTGCATTTATGTATTAGCCTATGCATGTTGTTGGTGATTATAACTATTTAGAAATAGTATCAATTATAACTCTTTTTAGCTGCATGTTAGTATAATATAATCTATCACCTTAAGCATGCACTGTATTCCTCATAGAAATAGCAGTGTAATGAATATAATAGCTATGTATCACTTATGGAAATAATAATAATAGTGTGATGAATGTACTGTGTTATGGACCTTAGCAAAACATAAGATGGGAAAAAAAGGCTTTTATGTAACCAAAAACAGTGTAAGGCCATCCAGCCTGTCCAAGTGCTAAGATAACCGTGGCACAAACCAGAGCACCGGAGCACAATTAGAGAATACCGTGTTAAATTTAAGGAGGGCATACTAAACCCTTATCAGAGGACGTGAAACAGCAGGATGGAGACACATGAAAATATATTGACCTGACACCCAGGATGTCATGCAGATAAGCCGGGGTATGAAGAAGTCAGACAAAGAGGTTCCCAAAACATCAGAAAGTTCAAAAGAACACTTGAATTATGCATGAAACACAATACTATGCAGGTATCTTATTGATGTAACACTATAAAGATAACATTGTCTGTATGCCCCCCCCCACCCCCGCTGGAAATACTGTCCTTTTTTTATCCTATTACTATAATTATTATTATTTTTAGACTTCTAAAAACTCTAAGCAGTGAATTCTGTTTTTCACATTCATTTGTAAGCAATTTTATATTCACAGAAATTATTTATACGGGAAGCTCATGCATTTTAGCAATTCAGAAGTGAATTTGTGCCTTTCTGTGAGGTTCATGTCCTCTAGAGTCAGTGGAAAAATCCCCTTTATGACGTCTCTGAAGCATTTTTCCTTTGCTCAAGATCTATTCATGGAGTAATGTCTGTTTTGTGTGCAGACCCTTTTCAGTAGTGCTTCTTCCTATCTTTCAGCAGCACTCACTGGTCCCTGACCTTGCTGGAGCTGTCCGCCCACCCAGGAACCACCTCCCGTTATCTGTGCAGCCCCAGCTCCGGGCTCCGGGTCCGTCCCACGCATTTCCACGGCACAGTGAGCACCTGGTCAATGCCCACCCCTCGATGGAGCCAAGCTGTGACCCCCCAAAGCTCCCAGCCAGAGCAGGTCCTGCCAAGGACCTGCCTCACGCCCACCCAGCCAGAGTAGTGGGAAGGGAGAGGCTGAGTGAGCCCACACGGGGGATATCAGAAGAACACCGGGGGAATGACACTGATCATGCACAGTGGTTCACACTGGGGAATAGCCTTTCATCAACCAACACTTTGGGCTCTCTATACCGAGCTGACAGCAGTTCTCGGATAGCTGAAACAAGAGAGAGAGCTCCAGAAACACTGTGTGCCTCAGTGCACATGGACCGTGGCTGCAGGAACTGCACTGCTGCTGGCCACACCAATTCTATCAGAACCCTTTGCCTTAAGTGCTCGAGGATTAACTTTCACCAAAGTTGTACACACAAAAAGGCCAGCCTGGAAGATGTGGATGTGAGCCACACACTGTCTGCTCACCTGTTCTTTGAACACTTCTCCACCAGACAGATTCTGTTTAGAGAGTGGTTGTGTACTTTGCTTTTTTTATTGGAACTTTTTGGTCTGAGACAACTCCCCAGCTGCCAGCTGAGCTTCCTGCTATGGTCTCCACTCGACAGGCTGAACTTTGGGATCTGGAGTTATTCTTTTGCAAGACAATTATCTTCTATACTATCCCATCCCACCCTACTCTACTACTGTTCTTAGATTTACCAAAAGCTCTTTCTCCATCTGCCTGAGCATACATTATACATTCCCATACATCCCTTTAAGAGATGTTTTATTGGCAGGTAAGAAAGAAATACAATAAATTTGGTCAATATAATTAGACTTCATGTAAGTTGAACATGAAATATTTCCAAACCAAACCACCAATAACCACAGAACTTGTCTTGATGATGAACAGAAATGGTTATATATTACAGAGATCCAACCAGAAAGCTTGCTGGTATGAACAGCAATATCTAAGAAATATTGATTAAAGGAACAGAAAGCAGCAAAAGTAGAACAGAAACAAAGCAAAACAAAAAAAGCAGAACGGAATCTCCACTAACCATGGGATCCCAGGACTGACCAACTACAGCACCATATGTATAACACGAAACCTGTCACCTGTGAAATCTGAGTATCCTGCTTAAATGCTGCTATGCCCCAAGGTTAATGCTAACTCCCTTGCCAATTCTCCCTGGACAATTTCTCAAACATGTTTTAACTTTCCTACAGAACTTTGCATGTGTTTTGTTTAGCTCCTCTCAGAAGTCAACAGGTATCATTGCACCTAATCCCCATTCCCACCCTGCCAACTGTTTTGTATCTGGGAACATACATAGCTTTTTACTCCTCATGCAGGGCATCTCTCAACAGAGATATTTTGAAGTTTAACATTTTTCTTCTTCCAAAGTAAAACAAAACATAAGACTTTTCAGTTATACAATTAATACAGATATTACACACCAATGTGTATTTCTTAAAGGAGGTATTATATGCCCTGTATGGAAATACATACAATATACTTATGATCTGGAACATACAACTTCATCTTTCTAGAAAGTTTGCCATGAATGTTTTATGTTTAAATGCTTTTCCTGATGTTCTGTGTTTAAACTTTTCCTTTAAGAGAAGATTTCAGAAGTTCTTGGTTAAAAGTTTCATCAACACTGACACTGTGAATCTTGTAAGCTAAGTGCATCTGTAAGTACTAATGGAATCAAGTTCCATTGAAATTTCTGATCCACCATTCCTGGTCTATACAAGTTTTCCAACTTGGAACACCATAAAAACATTTTCCAAATGTGTTGTGATCATGGTTGCATTCTTAAACTGCTACCTTGTAAAAGTCACAACCTCCAAGAGAACAGAAACCAGAATTTTGTGAACTCTACTCACCACAGGGCTATAGTAAGGATTTATACAGCAGTGAGCGTACTACAGAGTGAAACATTCAATGAGGTAGTAATGAGAACCCACACGTGCACAGATTTACAATTATGCATTTTCTACTTGTTTCTTCACCTCACAGGAATTCTGCCTGCTTCAGTTCTGTCTCAAATACAAATAACTATAACCACATTATTCTTTTCCAAGTCCTTTGAGATACCACAACCAAATGGAACACCTTGAGCAGCGTACTTGTCAAAGAGTGCATAGTGTCAGAAACCAAAATACAGAAACACTGTATTATCTAAACCAGTTACCACACTATCTATTGGATTAACAAGGTCTAGGTAAGAAAAACATCAGTGAAGTTGTGGCTGTTCAAAAAGCAGATGTCTGGAAAATATGCCCTTGCCAAAAATTCTGTGATATATTGAGGTTCTTCAACTGCCAGTATCCAAGGCTTTTTGACAACATTTTGATTAGTGCAGTACCTGCTGTAAACAGCTCCACAGTATAAAAACACCTCATCCATAATTTATCAGCTAAATGGACTAATAAATTACTGGCTCTGCACATGTCAAACAAACACCTTAATATAGAGTAATTAAAATAAGCAATCACAGCACAACTCTTAACACTGATCTGTCTTATTCTATTTTTAACATCTGTCAACCATCTGACCCTGTCAGACTGAGCAATTCATGAAGACTGGGAATCATCTATTACTACCAAGTGACCAGACCTTTTCCTCAAGAATGGAGGAACTTTTTATGTAATGCATATTAGACCGTGCAATAAATATTTAGAATTAACAGATGTGTTTTTCAGGATACCTTTTATCACTTACACACTCTTTAGAGGAGGAAGCTTGCTTTTGTACACATTTTGCAATTTTGTCTTAATGAGACTTGGTGGAAATAGTAGCAGAGAGTAATTTCAGAAACAGTGAGCAGATTTATAAATGCAACATGTTTAGAAACACCAAAATCTATCGGGATAAACAAAAATGGCTCTTCTTTAGCAGAAGGAAATACCAAATCCCATTTCCTGGTCAACAGCAGTATAAATCACTATATCCATTGTAGCGCATTGATAATAAAAGTAACTTGCTCTTTTTCCTTTATTAATCTTTTATGATACACATTCTATTTGCCCAGGAGAAAAAAAGCAGACAAATAATTTTCAAAGTCCAAAGACCCCGACCCCTCACTTACCCTTGAGCTCTTTGTGGATGTTCTGGGATAGGCTGGTCCTGGGCTGGGCCTCCCTGCTGGAGACAAAGGAGGCTGAATTTGTGTGCGTTGTTTGGAGCTGCAAGCCAGCCGACGGCTTCGCTGGTGTTTTGGAGTGTGATCTCAGGATAGGGAGTCTGATCACTGAACAGTTTGACTTTTAAGAGAGACGATTTCATTACATGCAGCAGATGGCCCTTCCTGGGAAAACCTCTGCCAGACAGGGAGTTGGCAGTGAGGAGAGGGCACATCCTACTGCCATAGAAGTCCATAGGAATTTCCTAATGGCCTTGAGACAGAGGAAGTGTTGGCCTTAGCTTTTCATAACAAAGCACTGGCTTGTTTTTTGAAGCACGTGCCTAACTGCTCTTCTAGGCAAGTTGGGAATTTCTTACTTGCTGGATGTTAGGCACACAAAAGTTCTGCTGAGCATGAGAAAATCCACAGTGCCTAACAAGCAGGCTGAGGAAATCAAAAGTGGACAGTGGACTTTTCATAATCTCTACACAGAAATTCACCTTATGATCTTCATCCCTCAAAGGCAAATAAGCAAATCCTGCAGTAAGAAAGTATTTCCACTCTTGGTACCCAAGGAGACAAGTCTCACACAGGGCAAACTGGAATGAATTGCACAAACTGCCCTGAGCTTAAGGGATCTGGAAGAGGCTGAAAAACAACTTTTGTGCCAAGTTTTTCCTTAAGCATTTTGAATGACATGCAGCTAAAACTGGTTACAAGATCCTACTATGCTAAATACTTCTTGCTCCCAGTGTTATCTATACAGATAGGAAACTGTGGTCTTCAGCAGTAAATATAGCACTTCCAACCACTCTTATTCAGAAATAGCAATAAGAATATCTTATGTTTTATACAAGAGCCTAATAGTCAAAGAAATGAGAGGCAGCCACATTCAAATCAGAACAGTTTGGGTTGGAAGGGACCTTTAAGGGTCATATAGCCCTACACCACATGGGCAAAAACACCTTCCACCAGACCAAGTTGCTCCAAGCCCCATCCAAACCTGATCTTGAACACTTCTAGGGATGGGGCATCTGCCACTTCTCTGAGCTACCCAAATGCTTGATCACTGATTAAAAATGTTTGTAAAATTACTTAGGCACTTTCAGTCCACTTTGAGCAAGCTGCAATACCAGAGAGGTGAGAATTCGCTTCAGATCATCCATCTGTCTGCAGTGATAACGATCACTCAGGGGAACATCTTGGGAGGCTCTTCCTGAGCAGTCTCTCCTCTCCCTTGCTGAGGACACAAGGTGCCTTTACGCTGCACGCTTCGACAGTGGCAGCAGGCTGGGAAAAGTTGTGTAAAGGAAGAGAATCCATGGTCGTACTGGTTGCAGTCAGATAAAGCTTTTTCTCCTCAAAGCGAGAGAGAAACAGCTCTCAGGTCTTGTGGGCTTTGTCTGGTTTACGCCCCAGCCCCGGTTCTAAAGCCACGTTCGGCCTTCTCAGGACCACCCGGGGACGCTGCAGCAGGTCTTCCGCTCGCACAACACTCCCATTTCAACAGGGGTACAACCGCACCTGAACTGTTTCCTCACGGTGTCCGAGGAGGACGACGGGATGTCCCGGGGGCGCAGGGCCCTCAGAGCTGGGCCCCCTCAGGGCGGCGTCCTCACAGGGCGCGGTGCCCCTCAACAGGGCGGTGCCCCCTCAGGGCGCGGCGCGCGCGCTCCCCTCAGCCGGACCCCGCCCGGCCGCCCCGTCCCGCGTGGCTCTTCCTTCCGTGCGGCAGCCCCGCCCCGGCGGGCAGCCATGGAGTGCGGCGCGGCGGGGCCGCTGCCCCTCAGCCGCCTGGCCGGGCCGCTGCTCCGTAGGCTCAGCGAGCTGCTGGACCGCGCGGCGCCCGGCAAGGGCTGGCGGGAGCTGGCGCAGCGAGCGGGGAGCCGCGGCACGGTGCGGCTGAGGTGAGCGCGGGCAGCGGCGGGGCGCGGGCAGCGGCGGCGGGGCGCGGCCCAGCGGTGCGTGTTTATCTCTCTAATCCCGTAAAACACTGAAAGTCCGTCCACTTCATAAGTGAAAGTATCACCACATACTGAAGGTATCTCGCCCCCAGGTTTGCGTAGCACTGTGATTTAAGGAAGGAAACGTTGATTAATCTTTTTAGTGGAAATATGTAACCTTGTATTCTCTTTAGGCAGTTGTCATTATTTCTTTGTTTGTGTTGATTGAATCCGCTGTGATTGAAAGTGCGTGACAACGACACCAAAGTTGAAACTACAAAGTTCAGACACAGTTAACTACACTGTACAGTCGGTGTGTTAGGCTGGACTCCAGCAGTCACTTGTTTACAACAACTTTAAAATCAGTCTTCCTGTACTTCGAAGTTAAGAGTCTGACTCACTCTCTACGGCTTCTGAATTAGGCTCATAGAAATGAAAGGTGCTGTACTACTTTTTCTGCTGACACTTTAAAAGTGAAAAATAGGAGGTTTCTTAATACATTTGCTGAGACTTGTGAGGTATATGCATCTCTTATACCATCCAGCTCACTAATACCACTTTCTGTCTGTGGACGTGTTACTGAATAACCTCTGAACTCCTGAAACTTGAAGGAAATGCTGCAAATATGTCCAAATCAGCTGGGAATTTCCTATCTCTATTTTTAAAAATCTTTTTATTTATCTACAAGTGATTGTTTACCCAGGTCCTTTCTGAGAAAAAGGTATTGAGAAGGTCTATGCCATGTCTTTCTCACATTATTCCATAGCCCTCTCGACTTGGAGCAGTGTTCCCTCCAGGTGCTGGAGCCAGAAGGCAGTCCCAGCTGGAGTCTCTTGAAGCTGCTGGGGGATCGGGGCTGCACTGTGGTGGAGCTGGCGGAGTCCTTGCAGGCCCTGGAGCATACAGAGGCTCTCCGGTGTCTGAGCCACTCAGGTCAGTTCTGGGCTCTGCTTTCACTGCAGCCCTGGATTTTACACTGGGAACACTCAAGGCAGCACTCTACAGTAGCTAAAAACATCTTTAGTGCATGATTTCTAGGTAGCTGGGATCCAGATGATTACCAAGGTTATTGGCTGATCTGATTCTGAGGTTAAATGTAAGCCAAACCTTCATGCAGTGTTGTTGCAGACTTGGACTTGGCTCCATGGGTGTGCTGGGCGTTGTCATTCTGTCTGCTGACTGGGGTTTGGTCTCAGCATGTGCCTCTGGGAGATGCTTATGGACCAGAGATGGACAGACAGGTAGTGCTGCCAGCACTAGAGTCTGGAGATGTCAGTAACTTATTCCAGATGAAGGGGAAGGGTCCAGTTAGGGCAGATTATTAATAAGATTATGAATACTGAATTTGCATGGTTTCAAAGTCTGGTAACCATAGATGTCACTTTGCCATATTCAAAGGTAACACTTATGCTCTGCATTTTCCAAGGAAAATGGAAGAAATATTTATGTGTCTTTGTAATCAATCACAAAATTGAGCTGGAAGGTTTTTCTTTTTGAACCATTAAATTCCATGGTACGTGCAGGAAGTCACTGTGTAGTGCTGAATAAACCACAGGAAAGGAACTGAAACTGGGAAGAAATTATGGATCAGATTTCTTAGAACTTGTTTGGAATGCTTCTGATGAGTGCAAAATGCTTATCTTACAGTGGATTTTTCTTATCTATGTTCTTAAGAGCTGTTTGTGATGCAAATTGGGGGAAAATAAAAAAGAAAGTGGAAGTTTTGGAAAGAGCAAGGCTTCTTACTTTTTCTGTCCTTTAAATTGAAATGGCATAGTTACTTTTCTTTTGGTTAATGTTAGAGGACTGTGATGCTCAAAAACAGCACAGTTTAACTGCAGAAAGCGGCAGAGGAAGTGTTAAATGAGGAGTTGAGGTACTGATCTCCAGTGCTAGGTGTAGAAGGAAGTGATTTTGGAGTAAGGAAGGCAGGGAATTTCAAAGTGCTGCAGCTTTTTTTGGAGTAGCTGACGGTGTGTTCTACTCTTTCAGAGTAATCATGTGAGTGGAGGCAGTTGATAGAACCCACTGCTCTGCCAGGCAAGGTTACGTGATTTCCAAACGCCATGTGCTCTCTGTTTCAGGCTATTGTCTCTGTAGGTTCTGGTCTAGTTGTACCATCCAGAGCAAAGAATGCTTCAAATCATGATTTTTAAATGTTCCATTCTCCTTCTTCTGATGATCTTGGCTATACCAGTGGACCTGGTTTTGGGACCAAGCTGTAACAAGATCTGGAATAGCTTAGGTTAAGAAAATAATTGCATCATATCAGAGTGGTGTCAGTTAAGATTTGAAGTAGAAAGTTTTACCTTGCAGAAAACCCCAGCCCTATGTTCCGCATGAGTCAGAGACATAAGAGTGTATAAGGAATAGCAGGAAAATGTGCTCTGTTGGACTTAAACTCTGACTGCTTTGACTCCCTCAGGCTGGGCGTTAATCTGAACAGTTCAAAGAAATTGTTGGGAGTGAGCAAACATTTAAAACTGAGAATATCTTTCCAAAAAGGGATCTGTGATACCATGAGACATATTATTTCCTTTAAAATTAAAATACCTGAATGATATGCTTTAAACCTTTTATGAGCTCCATCGAGTACTTCTCGATTTGAGCATGGATTTTGTGTAGTGGAAGACAATTTTGAATGTCTTAAAGTAATATAACTAATTGGAACTGTGCATATACACAGTACAAACAAATTATTTTCAAGTATATTTAATGACAGAAATGTTCCGGGCTCCAAGGGCAATTTAAATGCAAATATAAATTATGGACTTGTATTTCTTCATAACTTTTCTATGTGTAAATTCTGTCTTAAAGGTGTAAAGATTGTTGTACAGCCAGACTCTCAAGCAGCGCTCTCTGGTCAGGTTGTCAAGTTGTGCTGCTGGGCAACAGGACTCCCATTTGTGCAATACCAGTGGTTCAAGCAGGAAAAAGAGGTAAGAGTTCATAGAGAATGCAGGGTTTTTAAATAGTGAAAATAACACATAATGATTTTGGATTGTCCTTTTTTTTTTTAAGACTCTTATTCACAATGAGAGAAGATTGCTGTATATACTCATAATACTCAGAAAGTTTAAGAAATGCTGGATGATCCTATGAATGTGCTAAAACAAAACTGTGATTCCTTATGTTCACACCACTTCATTCCTGGGGGCTGTGAATGTGGAATGGGGCAGAAAGGAAGCTGTAAGTTCAGTTGTCTCAGGCTACAGTAAGTGAAGGAGTTGAGGATGGTGTTAAGGACTTGGAAATAAATATTATAATGCTCGATCCTGGTTAAGATTAAACCAATTGAAATGGAAGTATTTTTGGTTCATCTGTGATGCAGGTTCCCCATGGTAATTCTCCAGAACTGGTTTTGAGTCCAGTGAGTGTAAAGGATTCTGGCTTTTACATCTGCCGAGTGAACAGTGAATCTTCTTTCACGTTCAGTCGGTGGGTACGCCTTGAAGTTTGTGAGCTTCAGGATATGCCTCATGGTGAGTGGCAAAAACACCTTCTGAAAGTGCCTTCCTGCTTCCTCAAGGCACTTGGGTCCCTGTTGTTGTGCTTAGGTTGTCTCACACATCCTTTTCTTGTTACTTCCTTTTCGTTTTTAAGGGCTCTTAATGGGTTTGCCTGAAAACAAGTTGTGCATTTGTAATCAGCCTCAGCCACAAAACCTGACAGTGGGGGATGCTTTGGTACTAGAATGTGGAGCTGTTGGAAACCCAGTTCCTCATTACCAATGGTTCAGAAATGGATTTCCTTTGGCAAATGGGAGCAAAAATGTCTACACAGTAAGTTACTGCAATGGGCCACACTTGGGAGCTAACATTAACCACCTTGAGCTTACCACAGAAAGTTCCCTTGAAGAAAATAATTTCTCCAGAACCATGATAACGTCTGATGAAGTGCTCACTTGAAGTGCTGCTAGTTTTTTTTACTCTTTCTTGCCTGTGGGGCTTAGATGTGAGGCTTAAATACCTGATGCAGGTTTTTTTTGGAGGTCTGTTGGGATGATTGTGATGATGCTTGCATAGGTAACTTGCGTGGATGTGGGACATCAAGGAACATATTGGTGTCATGTATTCAATGACCGGGAGGACGAAGACAGCAAGAAAGTAGAAGTCATTATAGGTAAGGAGTTCTTCTATTTCATACAGGTCAGCTCCTTTGTCCATTTCTTCTACATCACTAAATTTTTTTTTTTGAAGCTTTCAGTATTAAGACAAGCGCATGCCTTCTATATTTTTAGTTTATCCATTTGTTAAAACACCTGTGCTTGCATCCAGCAAATGTAATTTTAGAGTTTTGGGTTTTTATGATAACCAGTACAGAAGTACTGTCCCTTTTCAGCCCTGCCAGCATGTATGTGGCTTGTTAGCAGATTGCTAGCTGATACATGCTTTTTGACAACTAAAAACCACTTTAACCCTTGCTGGAGACATGAACTCTGTTACATGGAGTCCTTCAGCAATCAGGAGAGGTGAGCTTGTTCATTTCATGTAGAACGAATGAACACATTTCATGTTCATGCATGTGTATTTGCAGGGAACTGAAGAAGAGCAGATCTGTTTGTATAGCTTCCAGATCTATCTGGCAATACTACCGTGTAACTTCCTAACTTAAGAGACACCCTAGTTTAGTACTCCTGAGTTTCAGGAATCATTACTGTAGTGTTATGGCCAATGCAAATTTACACTGCTCTAAAGTGAGCCACATTGCAGAGCAGCTTGACAGTGCCCTTTATCTTCCACCTTGTGTGCTAACTCTCAGAACTGAGAGCTCGTCTTCCAATTTTTTTTCCCTCCTTAAAACACAAGGAAGGAAGGCTGTGGCAGTGGAGTGCACAGAAGGTAATGTAAACCTCTAATTGTGAATCAGTTTTAACAATTGGTGATGGGAATGACAGGTTGTTGAGTGTGTTGCTGAAAGGCGTATGTGAGTTAAGAGCTTGGGTTTAAAACACTGATGGATGATGCAATAGTCCTTCTGCATGTTCTTCTCTCTTCTTTGCCTGGACACCATGATCTAGATCACACGGCTACTTCCTTCTTTTGTGGTATTTGAATGATCTGGAAAGTTCTTTGGTGGGGCTCAGGAGGCAACATCCTAGAAAGAAAATCTGTAGATATTCAGGAACCTGGATGATCTTAGAGAGCTGGCTAGAGCTAGTTCCAATGTCAGCTCCATGTCTGCAGAAGTCTTTTTAGCACCATCCTCAGGATGATTTCTGTTCTCCTTTGCACTGTTGCAGCAGGGAGGAAGAAGTGTATTGTGACCCTTAATGTTGGTACCATCCCTCCCTCGACTGCTGAGCATCTCGGAAGCTGCAATATCCGCAGCACATGGGGTTGGGTACAGTGGTGCGAGGCTGCTCCGAGAGAGCACTGGTGCTTCAGAGATGTTAGTTTTCTTTTCCCTGCTTTCCAGTCTTCTCAGAAGAAAGAGGTGAAACCCGTGGTAGTTTAGGATATTTGAAGATTGTATCTGAAGTCTTTCTGAATACACATGGCTTCCTAAAATCAGATTTTTTGCTCAGGATGTTGCTTTTTCAGCAGCCCCTCAAACATCTGTTCTTCAGTGGGATGATTCTGATACCTTTTCCTTTTTCCTTCAACCTACTCGCTTGCCTGTGGGATTGAGATGTCATAACTGTCCCCCACTTTGTTTTTACATCTACTGTACTGCAATGCTGCATCTAGCACAGCTTAATGTATTGCTATAGGATTTTCTCTTATCTGTGTGGAATAAACACAAAAGGTTTGATTTGCAGAAATGCAAAGTCAAAAGTATTTTAGAAAGGTAGTTTGTTTTCTTTGTTCGGCTTTGTTTAATAATGGCATGGCACTTACGTTTTTACTAATAAAATGGGGTTTCTGCTTCTTGTTTAAACTATTATTTTATTGGTGTTTTCCTTCACAGAAGATTTAAGTGATCTTCACGAATCAGGTGAGTGATAAGTTTTGAAAAACTTAACCTTGGCATCTTCATTTTATGTTACAAGTAATTGAAGGCTCACTGGGTTGCAGTATAAACTTTACAGTATTTGGATGTACCTGTAACTGAGAACTGAATAGGAGCTGGTGTCACCTTAAGAGCAGCACAGCTTTCTAGTTCCAAGAGATTTCACTTGAAGCATATAGAGAATCATAGAGTTGCTGTTTGTAAAATAGCCCAAGGCTGCACATATACTTACACAGATACAAAGGGAATTCTCTTTCTTGTCTGTGGTTTCTTGGGACTTGGTTTTAGGACATTGCTGCTTTCTCAGATAACTAAGGTGAAAAGATGTGAGGTGTCTGGCTGTGACTCATGATATGTTGAGTGGCATAGTTCTTCCAGTCATGTTGGAGTCAGCCAGTGTGATTTGAAGACTGTTAGGTGGTTATTATAGAAATGTTGGTTTACAGTGTTGCTCCAGAGGGAATTATCCCTGATATAGTTTTCCCAAAACCTCAACTCCCAAAGATACTATCCTGGGTTAGATATCAAATTCGTTTATGTTTGCCCAGTCTCAGTTTCAGCCACTGAAGGGCTTTTCTGTCATACTGTGTCATGTTATCCAGGTGAACCACTTTGGCAGGCTGCTTACTGTTTCTCTTGGCACAGCAGTGGCTCTGCCACCCCTCTGTGAAGTACAGAATAAAATAATTTTCAGATTCAGATGGGAATCCCTGCTAAGCATCCCCCACCTTGCACGTCTGCTTTTTGTTTGGAGAAGATGAACTGGTTGGATGTCACTGAAAATGCCAGTGTGCAGTTTGTGAGATTCAGCATCTATTCTTTCTTAATCTATAGAATAAGCTATTCACATCCTGTCAGGTTGTTTGCGGGAAGAGGGTGAAGGAAATAATCTAAACAAAAACAACAATATTAACATAACACCCCCAAACCCCACCAAAACAAAGAGAGGGCTTTTTCTTGCATTAAACCAGGAAAGTGTTAGGGAAAGCAGTGCTACTAGACTATGGCTGTGGGGAAGATGCAGTTCATTTTCTGGAGTCACTGACATGCTGCTCTTTTCTTCTATTTCAAACAGACCCACAAGAAGAGTCAAGTCACAGACCTGTGGGTAAGTAGTTTTGTACTGAAATGACTGTATGTATTTGACATGTAGGACACAGATTTTGCTGCTTCTGAGTATTGCTGCTACTGACACTGCCAGTGCAAGACCCATGGGGCAAATAGAGAGCTCCAGGGAGGGAGATATGTGGATATTTGTGTAGTCCTTTTAGAATGCTTGTTTGCCCTTTCAGGTGTAAACTGTGCCGAGGGCACCAGTATTTTTAGTGACCCTGTGAAACGTTTGCAGCTTTTCATCTGTTTCAGTTTACTGCTTCAGATTCCTGTGGCCAGACCTTAGCCAGTGTGTTACTCCATTCCTTTGAACACTTGGAGGCAGTGGTATTGGGATGATGTGATAGAAAGGATTGCTGTCCCGTCTGCTAAGGAGATGCTGTCCTTGCAGCTCTCCCCATTCTGTCATGTGGATCCTTTGATGCTGAGCTGAAGCTCATAAAGAGATAGTTAGCACATGTGATATGAAGAATAGTTGCTGGGTTTTTAAATCACATTCTTAAATTTGCACTGTAGACTTGAGTGGTCAGGCATGTTGTCCTGTTGATACTACACCAGATGGAAAGGCTGCTGGCCCCTGTCAGAATTTATTGGCTCTTTCAGGTTCATTAGTGTGAGGAGGAGTGTTGTAAGTGCTCCTCTCTCATGCAGGTGAGTTTTTTTCTTCAGGCTGAAAAGAGAGTTGAGCTGGGTTGTTAATGTGGGATGACTTGTAAAATCAGATAAAATATTGTGCCTGAAGTGAGATTGATACTCTTTTCACTTTGGAAAACTTTCAATCTAAAGGTGTTGAATCTATGGAATATATAAATGTGACATGTTTTTTTTTTCCTCTGTGTGTCTTGGCAGCCACAGACAAGGTGGCTCTGTTAATAGGAAACATGAGCTACTGGAATCATCCCCAGCTCAAGGCTCCAATGGTAGATGTCTATGAATTGACCAGTTTACTAAGGCAGCTGGATTTCAAAGTTGTATCTTTGCTGGATCTTACCGAGTCTGAGATGCGCAATGCAGTGGATGAATTTTTGCTTCTCCTGGACGAAGGAGTTTATGGTAAGGACACATAAATCCCTTCTGAAGTAGGTCCGTTTTGTATGTATCAAGTAGCAAACATCTGATATTTCCCTCTGCTAAGCAACCTTCATGGTAAATATGATGTATGTAGAATGAGAAGAGTAAGTTAAAGGCACCCACCAGCATATCTTCTGACTTCGGTTAAAATGTTATTGTTCCTTTACTTTTAGAACAGATCAAATGTTTGAACTTCATTCTTTAATCACACCTAAAACTGCAGTGCAGACTTTTATTTTGTTTGATATTATTGATAGTACTTTGCTTGCCTAGATTTGATTTTGGGGCACAAAGCACAGTACAGAAGTGGAGAAGAGCATGATGGAATTGATGCATGGAGCAAAAGCCTTGCATGGAAAAGGCCAAGAGTGATCTGGTTTGGAGCGTAAGAAAAGTTCTTATGTTTTCTGCTGACTGCCACTATTCTGTCATATTTCTAAGATTGTATAGAAAACTCCAGAAATTATTTAGGACAGAGAGCAAAATGTTTTCCCAGGTCCCTATTTAGTGGATTGCAGAATTCCTGTAGTAAAAATCCATTTGAGAAAACATTATTTGATCCCTTTTTGGAACACAAGGTCAGCTTATTTCTTGGCATGACTTTTTTTATGGGTGTGTTACCTGATGCTCTTTCTGTGCAGAACTGCCTGCCCTGACATTTGGGCATTTATATCTGAGCCAAAATCTGCCTGACATGAAGCCTTGGTCTGGCAGGAACATGAGGCTTTTGAGAGCAGTTTGCTCTTATTATTCCCTGGGAAATAGATGGGCTTACCTGTTTAAGTGAGCTTTGAGAGTTTTGCACCTTCTCAATTTTTCTCCCTAACTGTGGACATGAATGTAGCAAATAAAGTACTGAAAGGCTTTAATTAATTTCGCAGCAGCACTATATGAAAGTTCTTATGTGGCATATTTTTGCAGTTGTACTTTTCCAGCCAGTTGATACAAAAGGTAAGCAGAACAGTTTTTCAGTGGTGTTTGGCAATAACTACTCCCATTTAAATGATTAGTTTGTTCTTTCTGCATAGTGGCTATGAATGGCTTAAAGCCTATAAAAGATGCTGTCAGTGCACAAATAGGTAATGATTTATTGCCTTTTTTAGTGGACATAGCTTCAAATAGAAGAGGCATAATGACTACTCCTGTTTAGTCCCTGCTCTATAAACCTGATGCTTACTAGGTTGTGTAATTATGGCTTACTGCCAGGAAAGTGGCATTTCAGATGCTGGTCCTTAAGAGCAGGAGTAGTAAACAAAGTGATGATGGTTGTCTCCTCTGCTGTCTTAAGTCTGTGCTGTTCTAAATGTAGGTTGCAATTAACATTGTATTCCACACAGGGTAAAAGCACAGACCCATGTGTTGGAAAGGCTAAAAATATTTAGGCTGCTTTCTTTTTAAATGAGAGGGAGGGGGGAAGGGAGGCAGATATCAGTTAAATGCTGACGTCTCTGAGGAACTTGAGCCTACTTAAAATTATTGTATGCGAGTCTCTGTCGAGGCTCTCCAAATATGTTTACTCCACTTACCCCAGGTATGTGCAGATTTATTTCTGATGTTGAGCTCAACATATTAACTGTTGCAGGTACTTGACACATAGCACAGTCATCTGCCAAGGATAGAAAAGGAATGTAGTCAGTCAGTCCAATTACTTAGAGAGTATACGCTCAGATACATAGAATATCAAATATAACCCTGATTTAGGTCCAGATCTGAGCTCTGGAAATCACATTAAGGCTTTCTTTTTAACCTAGGGCCTGACACAAGATTATGCAGTTGCACTTCATAGCATTTTTAGCTCTCTTGAAGCTCACCAGGCTCAGGTAGCCCTCATATTTTCATTTCTTGTAGCTCTGTGTAGTGAAAAGGTGAAAACATCTAGCATGTCCACCTCCACGAGCTAGTATGTTAGGGTGAGCCTTGGGTTTTATCTGAATCTGCCAGTGTTGTAGTGACTTAAATTTTTCAGCAAATTTTAGTAAGAATAACAAGATAAGAACACATTATCTCTAGCCAGCATAAATTGTCAGATTTCTGTTAGCTTTTATTCAACTGAGCACTGTATTCTAATTGCAAATCTGACCCGCAGGCTGCTTTGACTAGATAAATAAAAATTCTTTTTAGAAGATGGAATTTGCATCATTAAGGAAAACCAGCACTGGGAATAGGCAATAGGAAAATCCAATTAAATCATACAAGCCTCTGGTAACTGCATTTTATGGCAGTAGATATTATTGATTCTAAGGTCATCTAATCCTCATGCAAATTTAAATTACTTTAATATTGGACATTTTTATTCATATAAGGAAAATCTTAAGTCTTAGCTTGCAGTTCCCTTTCTCAAGGTTGAGAAAAAGTTTCTTTAATTCCCTGATCAGGTTGGTTTTTCTACAAAAATATTGCATGTTTTATTGAAGATTCTAAATCTTAAAATGTTGTAGACTGTTGTGTAGTGACACATGAGGGACATGATGGCAGGATAGTAATTTCTGGCTAGGTAAGCATGCAAAGAGTTTGTTTAGTAGACCCAGAAGAGTCATGAGTCTGTAACTAGGAGATATAGCTGCAGTCAACTGAACATGAGCTGTTGGTAGTCGGTAATGGGCATGTGCTCTGTAGTCCTACCAAACTCTTCAGCATTTTCTTTTCTGTTTATAAGCTGCAGACTTACTGCTGCTCAGAGCTTTGTAATTGCACATGCGGAGAAGATGTTTTACGGTTGGCACATTTCCTCGTTCCTATCTGTGAGTTACACATCACATACAACAGGCTGCCTCTGTTAGAGGTCATAGCTACTTAAAACATTTTGAGAGTATTTAACTTGGTGTGTTTATGCAATTATCTAACTGATTCTATTGCATGTGTGATTTTTTTGCTTGTTTTAATTCATTGTGTTAGTGTATTGTGGAGTTGATGTTAATGTAGCTTGGAGTGGCTTCAGTGAGCTCCCTGGCCCACAATCAGCGCTATGCATTGATGGCTTTGACCCGCTAAAATGGACAGAAGTATCTGATGCACTGCTCATTATCACACCTGTTTTGAACTCAGGTTTGTTATACTATGCTGGCCACGGCTACGAAAACTATGGGAACAGTTTCATGGTTCCTGTTGATGCCCCGAATCCCTACCGCTCAGCAAACTGCCTGTGTGTGCAGAACATCCTGCGGCTGATGCAGGAGAAGCAGACGGGACTCAACGTGTTCCTGCTGGATATGTGTCGCAAAAGGTATCTCCTACATTCCTGGGTGGTGAGAGCTGACCTCAGCTCTTTGGGATCTCAACAGAAAGCTGGACCTCCTGCAGATGAGAAGTCTTTAGGCTGAGAATTCACTGCACTGCAAAGTTCATGCTTCTGAGAATTCACAGCCTGACCCTGAGTGCTTTTAGCATCAGTAGGATTCACCCACCGACTTCTGTCCATGACCTTGGATAGAGATGCGAACCTCATGGTGGTTCACATGAGTACATACCTGCCTCCTAATTTCAATGACATTTATTTCTTTTTTGCTGTTGTTTTTTAAAAGTTAAAAAGACTGATCAGATAAAAATAAAATTTGGCATCTTAAAGAAAAAACAGGACCCTTTCCCCTGGGATCATTATCCATCTTCTTCATTACAGGGAGGAAGGAAAAGCCCTGTGATCAAAGGCATGCTAACTTAGCAGAAGGGCTCAAGGGAAGTCCTTATTTTAGAACTCCTGAGAGCCATGGATTTTGCTTCTATACTGAGGATGTTTTATCTTTATATAGAGGTTAAAAACCAACTGTTTATGGGATTTTTCTACACAAAGTACTGTGTTCTTTCCATGTTGAGAAATTACTATGATCAATAAACTTGCACTTGAAATCAGCTCTTCAGTCAGCACTTCTGGCAGTTAGTCTCTGAGGAATGTTTCATAACAGAAAGTTGCTGATGCTTTAATATCTGTGGAGCCTCTAAACTTCTCTGCTAATGAAATGCCCATGATCCAATTCAGCTTCGCAATCTGCTGGCCAAATAGAAAATCCATCGACGTAAGCCTTGTACTAACAGCACCGTGTTTGGTGGGGAAAAGAAAATTTTTTTAAAAACCATGCCATTTTTGAAATGACCTAAAATGGATGGATATCAGAGTTGTGTTTTGCAGAGATTGCAGCTAAACTCTACTGGTTACTACAGCATGCCCTTCTCTGGGTAATGCCTGATGCCTCTGTCTTTACACTGCCCTCAGGCAGAGTGTTGATGGTGCTGACTTTTGTATTTGAGAATCAGGATTCATTACAGACTTGTAGGAGTGAAACAAATACTGGTTCTGAACTCTCTCTTTTCTGTTTTGATTTTGTTGCCATTATGAGTTCTCAAATTACTATTTTACTTTCTTGTGTTTCCATTTATTACAGAAATGAATATGATGACACAGTTCTTATCTTGGATGCTCTGAAGGTTACGGCCAATATTGTTTTTGGATATGCAACGTAAGGAAGTTATTCTTCTGTGCCACAGAAATGACTGAGATTGTATAGCTGATCTTTTTCAGAGCTGTGCTGTGGGCCTCTAACCTTGGTCACTTTTCAAGTGCAAAAACTGCTGAATAGAAGTAGTCAGGAGCTTTACTAAAGTTGTCGATAATAAATTTAAGCTCCTCATATGAGCAGTTTGATGAACAGGTCTAGTTTGTGATCTCATTTTAAGAGACACTTCCATCAGCTGCTTGCAGGGGAACACGAAGAGCAGGTTGGCCTTGGACACAACCTGGTTTTGAAATTGTAGGGTTTCTTTCCCCACTCCCAGTATAAATTTACTCTTAATCTTGCAGGTTTTTCAGTTTTTTTTCCTTGTCCAATGCTGATGATCTCACAGGTGCCAAGGAGCAGAAGCTTATGAAATTCAGCAGCTGGGGTTGGCCAATGGAATCTTCATGAAGTTCCTGAAGGACCGTTTGTTAGAAGACAAGAAGGTCACTGTTCTGCTTGATAAAGTTGCAGAAGGTGAGCTCCAGCTTACTGCACTAACAGTCTTCACGGTCTGCATTACTGAAAACAACTTCGCTTCCATGTCTTTCCTCTCATGGTGAACGTGATACACTAATTAAATCTCTTTCTTGTGTTTTGGTTCAAATAGCAGGTGCTACTGGGCAGCATATTAACAACATTCCTGATGCTCAGCTTCTTTAGTAGTGTTCAGTTTTATACTTTTCTGAGTATCTCTCTGCATGGAGCTTTGAATTGTCCATCCACAAAACTGCTCTTCTGTCCTGTGGTGCCAGCTGCTTGTGGTAGTCCAGTCATTTGCATGTTCATTTAAACAATTAACATAATCCTACTGCTTCTGGGCAAACACCTGCTCCAAGCACAGAACAGTGTCAGGCTGGTGCGTGTAGGTCCATCAGCCCAGCTCTGCTCTGGGTTCAGCAGCCTGGGGCAGCTGCAGGTCACAGAGCTTTGTGTTCTGTTCAAGAGTGCAGGGAAAGATTGACTTGTCAGGCAGCATGACAAGCACTGCTGTGAGTAGTCCCAGGTGCTGGGTGTCAGGGTGTACACAAGTTCTGTGAAGACAGTGCCAGAGGAATGTTCCCATTAAGTGTTCCACGGAAACAGCCCCCATGGAAAAGGCTGCAGCCTGCTGGCTCTGTGGTTCTTGCTGTGCCTGTGCCACAAGAGTGCAGTGCTGGCTCATGGTCAGCTTTGTGGCCACTACATCCCCAAGCAGGTTCTTCCTCGCAGAGGTCCTTCCCTGCAAAGCTGCGTCCCAGTCAGTCAGGTCCTTTGTGGACCTCTGCAAGGGATTATTCCTGCTTGGAAGCAGAACTTGGTGTTCCCTGTTATTGGACTTCGTGACACTCCTCTCTGTCAGTTCCACAGCCCATCCAGGGCCCTCTAAAGAGTAGTACAGGCTTGTGGGGTATCAGCCACTCCTCTCAGTTTTTAATCATCTGCAAACTTTCCAAGTTTTGTTCTCTGTCCTGACACATGGGTCATTAGTGATGCTGTTAAATAATCAATATTGGGCCCTTGTATCTAAACCTAAAATACTCTGCTTGCCCCCAGTTCTTTAGAATAATCTCCCCTAATGGAATTACTCACATTCTTGAAATTAGCCACTCTAATTAGGACCTTACCCAGTCAGAGCTGTGATGCTGCTTGGACTGGCTCTGAGGAACAGGGGACGATGTTGGCCAGGGTTCTGCATAACTGCTTTGGCCTTAAGGGAAGGAAAAGCTGAGCAAGGAGTACTTGTAAAACTGCAGCTCTTGATGGATGTGCTGGCTCTGGCATAACCACAATAACCACACATTGCAGGAAGGTACTTAATTCAGTTGGAATTGCAGCAGCATTGATTTTGAAAGAACCTCTCTGCATCTTGTTTTTAGACATGGGCAAGTGTCCCCTTACCAAAGGCAAGCAAGCCCTGGAGATCCGCAGCAGCTTGTCAGAGAAAAGGGCATTAACTGATCCTGTTCAACAAAGCACATCTTCTGCAGAGACCCTGGCACGGAACCTGCAGTGGGCCAAAGCTCATGGTACAGTACAGTCTGCTTTTAGATGATGCTGCTACCATGATGGGAGAAGGGAGGGCATGTACTATTGAATGGAAATGGAAGAAATTCAAGGCTATAGCTACGTTTTCATTACTATGTTCAGTTGGAAGTTTTTGGGTTGGTGTTTACCCCTATGTGAGATAGTAATGAACAAGGTGCCATGTAGAATTCATGTATATTCAGTATATTTAAGACCACTCAGACACTGGAGGGGAGACTTATGGGTTATCTGTCTTCTGGGACAGTCTCCCAGTACTGCATGTCTAGAAGTGACATTTGTAAGATGTCATTGATCTCATTCTAAAGTAATCACCTAAAATAGGCAGGTAAACTGTATGGTAAATGTGTATGATGAAAAGAAGTTTTCAATGCAGACAACTAAGAAAAATAAAATAAGACTGAGATGAGTTCCAGGCTTGCAAGCCTTTTAAGAAAGCCAGTGGGGTTTAAGACCTGTTTTTACCCTTTTCGCCTAAACCTGTTGGAGTACATCTTCAAATTTCTTTGACAGTTGGGGCAGAGGGTCAGGGATGGCATTCTAAGACCACTCGTCATACAGGAAGACTCTCTTAGAGATGCCAATGTTTATTTGTGATCCCAAGCACTTAATTCTTGTTTGTTAAATGATTGAAAAAGAAAAATGCATATGCTAAATTTATATTTAGACTGTAACAATGTGTTATTTATTGGCAGAGCTTCCAGAAAGTATGTCCCTTGAATTCCAGTGTGGTGTTCAGATTCAGTTGGGGTTTGCAGCCGAGTTCTCCAATGTCATGATAATCTATACCCGGATAGTTAAGAAGCCCCCTGAAATCACAGCTTGCAGAGCCCACATCACAGACTTCCCACTCGTAAGTGCTTCCTGCTGCTGTCTCATGATCTTGCTCCACTGAAGTTGAAAATTTTCTGCTCCACCCATAGCAAGTTGCATCTTGTATAATAAAATGGGTCTAAAATGCTGCAACTTCTCAAACTGAAAGAAATACTATTTTATGATCTACAAATTCTATATCATCAATTAAGTTCTCTTTTTTTTCTTGCAATAGGACTTGGATGTAGATCCTAAAGAGGCCAATAAAGGAACTCCTGAGGAAACTGGAAGCTATTTAGTATCAAAGGACCTTCCCAAACACTGCCTCTACACCAGGCTGAGTTCACTGCAAAAACTAAGGGTTAGTATTTACTGTTCATTACAAGTATGCCCAGATAAATGACACTACTTATGTTGCTTTGACATTCTGTTGAGGCAGCTCTGTATGGTTAGTGTAGTAAGTTTTTTGGAGGGAAAGAATGGATAATAACCCAGTTCAGTGACTTTCATTTCAGCTGAAAAGTAAAAGGCAGTAAAATACATATGTAGTCCTGAAACCAGTGTGCAAGGCCCTTTGTATTTTCCAGGCTCATGCTGAACTTGGCCAAGATGGTTATTTTTGTGCAGATCACCTATTGCATGCTCTGAGGGTGTTCCTATACTTCTCAGGAAGAACATGACCTGAAGCAGAGCTGTCTCTTAGAAAGTCATTAGTAGGAGATTAAAGTGCTGTGTATCAGCCTGTGCTCCTGAGCATACAGTTTTTGAAAGGTTCTCTTCAGCAGACTGGGCACTGCTAAGTGTCTCTGTATCTTTGTGTCATGAACACCTGTGCCAGACACAGCCTGGCATCTCTTCATCAGTGCTTTTGGCAGTTGAGGTAACACAAGTGCTTCTGGAAATACAGACTGTTCAGTGAACAAGTAGTGACCAAAAGAGGACCTCAGGAAGCAAGGCCTGCCCGTTGTGTGTCTCTAGCTCCTAAAACAGTCACTCTGCTTCTCCAGAAAACTGCGGCCTCTCTAAGGGTTTCCTGTAGCGTTTATTTGAAGAGGAAGTGTAACTTTTTATCTCCCCCTCTTTCTGCTTTTACAGGAACATTTGATCTTCACTATTTGCTTGCACTATGAGTATTCAGGAATGGAAGATACAATGGATGAAAGAAAGGAGGTTAATGTTGGGAAGCCCCTTATTGCTAAATTAGGGCTTCACCCTGGATTCAAAACCAGGAACTGTCTCCAGACATATTGCATGCCTGGTTATCCTTTTCATAATCCAGTAGAATCAAGTCCAGAGGAGGCTGAATACTACATCCCTAGTCATTGCCAACCCAATTCTTCTCCAGGTGTTTACCATCCGAACTGTGTTTGCTCAAACAGCACCGCACACCCAGAGGCATGTTCCTGCAATGGAACTTCCAGGATGTTGGCTTCAGGACACAAAGTACAGCATTACTCACCCACTGTGGAAAAACGTAATGTACCAGTAGAGACCACTGATGATACTGTTGAACTGGAATTCTTTCTCTCTGACAGCCTTAGCTTCTCTGAACAGCAGTAGCTGGGATGTGCTTGGAGCAGACCAGAGTGGCGTCCTTGAACAGAGGGGCTTCCACTGCCTCTCCATCTTCTGGAGTTTGGAGACTTCTGGACAAGGCCCTGGAGAGTCTAGAGTAGGTGCTGGGAATGAGGCTGTGATGAATATTTTTCATACCCTAAGAGACAAAACTGGACCAATAGATTTAGGAATGAAAAATGCATTCTTTCTATTTTTTTTTTCACCTACTATTTGTTGTTTGGTACAGAGAAAAATCTGAACTGCTCAAAGTTTCCTATTCTGTTCTTTGGCCATGGTGTGTTAGGATCAGTCACTGATGTTCCAGTGCCTTGCATGTAGCCAAAAAGCAGCTCTGCCTGCATTCTCCTCTCTGATTGCCAGATGTCCAGTGTCTGGCAGTATCTGAGAGGATTAAGATCTGTGCAAGGAACCGAACACCTGAAGAGCCAGCAAATTGACATCACTTTTGTTTTTAAGAGAACTACAGATAATCAGAGGGAGCAAAGTCACGGAATCATACTGTGGTGGATTGTTTCTATTTTGATTTTTTTTTTTTCTCCTTTTACATAAGACTCCTAAGATTTTTGCTGATCTGATACCTGATTTTTCGTGTTCTGGAAGAACACTAACTTGAAAGATAAGGGCAGTGCCTGCTCATAGCAAGCCAGGTATTGTATGGTCAGTCTTACAGACATACTGTGAGGGCTAAAACAAGAATCACAAGAAAAGTGATGTTTTATTAGGTCATTGAAAGTCTCGATGCTTTGAAAATGCAAAAAATACTGGGATGTAAGGAAACTAAAATCCAAGGGAGTTTTCAGACAGGGATAGTAGCATCTCCTGTACTGGTTATATTGAGAGGAAGATTAAGATCCTCATCATAAAAACAAGGTAAGTGAATGTTATTGAGGCAGACAAGCCTGTTTCAATCTCCAGTGGAGAGTGCTGTGATCTGATGGCGTGGCAATATGCTGGATGGACACGGAGGGATGTCCTGGTATGGCCATAAAACTTTTGAGATGGGAATGTTAATGCTTCTTTAACTAAATCTGGTGATCTGCAGGTTGCTCTGTGCTGAAAGGTGGATATAGGTACATGGATATAACTATTTCCAGGATGACAGTCATGCTTGAAGTAATCCATACATGAGCTTGAATTTCTCTTTTCCTCCTGCAGGGTGTTAAATGGCATCATATCTATTAATGAATGAGATGTACCTGCATTAATCATTCTGTGCAGTTGACTTCTAAATCAAATTATAGCTTGAGACATGGTCAGGAGTGTACTACTTAGCTAATACTTGTCAGTTTCCTAATTTGTATAAAAGCTTATTCGTTTTTCTTACTGTGTAATAAAAATTCTTGTCCACAAAATGATGTACTATGTGCATATGTAGTTGCTACATTCTTCTATGCCTTCCAGCCTTAAAAAGCCCAAAACTTTATTGAAACAAAGCATGTAAGGAAAGAATTTCCTTAACAGAAAAGAAGGGGGAAATCTGAATCGTGAGCTTCAGCTCAAGATATACAGATCTGGGCCTGGGCTGATGGCTTTGCTCCACGGAGCTCAACCCTTGCCTCTTGAGAGGTGCAAAGGTGTTTGATCTTTAATAGGTACCCTTGGACATATTTGTATATGCATGTATGTACTTCTCTGTGTATAAATTGATTTAAATCCCCTATGGGAAATACAGTATGGATATTGCCATCTTAGATCTAGAATTAAATTCCTGCTGTGCTTACAGGAATTGAATAATTTCACAGATGTTAAATAGTCAGTAGTTAGGTGCTGCCAAATTCTTCAGGTGTAAACCCCTGCCCAAGTCTGAACCCTGTGACTCAGCAGCAGGGCCTCTCTCAGCCTTTGGCATTCATGGTGCCTGTGTAAATCATTCTACATTGATTCTGGACAGATTTTCCTCTGTGTGCATCATCCATGTAGCAGTTGCCAGAGCAAACCCTGCCATTCAACCTCATCACCCTTTTACACATTCACATTAAACCTGCTTTTGCTAATACCTTTAACAGAGGTTCTCTAAGTGACCTAAATCACTCAGGCTTATCCAAAGTGTCTCACAAAAGTCTGCCTGTGTCAGTAGAGTGTGTGGAGGAAAACTTTATCTGTCTGAACCCTCTTTAAAAAGAGAACGGTGATGGAAAGGCATTTTCTCACTGCAGCACTGTCTTTAGGAAGTGCTCTGTTTTAATCATTAGGGTTCAGAAAGAAATACTCTGGTTCTTCAGTGCAAGCTGCAAGCAGCACCCATTTCCTTTGGCCCAGGTCCAGGAAAGCACTTTAAAAGTTCAACAGGTATAAATTAACATTTCAATCTCAGTGAAATTGGTGGGATTAAAAGACATGTCTAAACCTAGGCAGTTGTTACAGCTCTCTTTGACTTGTGGTACCCTTTCTAAATGAAAGCCTCAGGGTTTGGTTTTTTCCCTACAGTGCAATTATTTGGAGATACTTCAGCAAAAAATAGTTATTTGGTAGGCTAAATTACTTTGCCGTCTGCTGTCGCATTGCTGTATGGTTTTGTATAACTCAAGTGTCTGTTACGTGGGTTTGGATGTTGAATACGTTTAGAAGAAAGGTTTAAGGTAATCTAAATAAACGCAGGCTTCTCTGGCAAAAGAAGGGTTCATGTGCTCCAGAAAGGCCAAGACACTTCTCCCGTTGGCCCTCACCGCACTGCAGTAAAGTGGGAGTGCATTTACCTTCTGTGCCTCCATAGAGCTGTGCAGGCTGACTCCTCTTGTTATCCTGAGAGTCATGAAACTGCCTCCGGTTCCAGAAGACCATCTGCACCATGGAACTCTTCAGTAGATTTCAGGGCTGGTGTTGCTTTCTCTGTGGTTACTGCCTTGTTCATGCATCAACTACCTTTCCTCATTCTGTCAGCTAATTAGTAACTTTGGCAGCTTTCACATGCAGTAAGCTCCTGGGCTATGTTCACCCTGGCATAGATTCCTCACTGCTCTAATGTGGATATGTTTCAGTGTTATTTCTTCCTTGCATAGAATTTTAGTTCAAGTACAGTAAGATCTGCTCACATTTTAGAGTGCAGCATTCTGAGCTCCAAGGTTTTTGCTGGGAATTGGAGATAGGTTTAAAGTATCAGGTGGAGGAGAACAGGTTGGGAATTTGGGTTTTTTTTTAAGATTGATCATTTAGTAATTGCAGTAGTCTAGGAATGGAGTGAGGACACCTCTGTGTTGTGGCATTTAGGCAGTTAGTAATTTCTAAGGTATTGCTGTAGTAATTTAGTCATACCAGGCTTAAGAGCTAATATGAAGAAATGCTGTCTCCCATCCTGGTTGTTGGCAGCAGTGAGCAGGAGCCCTGGATCCCTGGTGGGGGTGTGTTACCACAGTGACCAGCCTCCGCATCTGCAGTGGATGTGGGAGGAAGTGACCAGGCCTTCCCCATCTGCCCTTCAGCCAGAACCTGCTGGCACCCAGCTTTCAGCTTTCAAAGTCACTTGCAATTAGGACAAAAAGTCTTCAACCTATTATGCAAACTACTTCACTACACATAAGATCAAGCAGCTCTCAGATGCTTCCTGGGCTCTCTGATGATTTAATGTGGTGGTTATGATTTATTTCATCTCTCTAAACATGCACCAGCTCTGCTTCCCAACATCCTGTAAGAAGAGGGGTGTTGACTGTGCGTGGCAGGATAGACTCACCAAATATGCTGAGTTGGAAAGGACCCGTAAGCATCATGGAATCCAGCTCCTTGCCCTGCACAAGGCCATTCCCAAGAGTCACACCCTGTGCTTGAGAGCATTGACCAAACGCTGCTGGAGCTCTGGCAGCCTTGGGACTGTGATCGTACCCTGGGGAGCCTGGTCAGTGTCCTACCACCCTCTGGGGGAAGAACCTTTTTCTAATATCTAACCTAAACCTAAGCTAAACCTCCCGTGCCACAACTTCGGGCCATTTTCCCTTGGCTTCTCTCAACAGTCACCACAAAAATATCAATGCCTACAGAGGTAAGCATCTCTTCTGCAGGTACCATCAGGCAGTCTGTCAGAAACTGCTCAGATTATTCCCCTCTGGAACGGCTGTTTGCCAGAGCTGTAGATGTTTAAAGCAGTCTCAGGAGTCTTGTCTGTTCACATCCTGTCTTCTTTGTGTCTGCCAGCTCTTTTCCTCTATTTCCTTTTCTGCTGAATGCCAGCAGTATGCATGAGACCTGCCTTGCAGGACTGAGATTGGTCCAGAAATTTTTCAGGACTGCTTTGAGATATTAATAATGTACCAAATCCGGTATTTTTTTGGTCTGTAAGAAGTCTTTTAAGAAGCTATACAATACTAGTTTGCTGATTCTCAAAGCTTTGTAGGCTTTGTTTCATCCCTGCCTTAGGGATATGCAGAAAATTACTGCAGATTCTGGTTCAGTGTTGCAGCTGCAAGAAAACACCATTTTGAAACACCCATTGGATTACCAGCTCTTATTTTAGTGGAAATAGTGTGTTTATTTGAATCAGAAGATAGCTGTGCTTCATGACAAGCTGTTTACCCATGCTGGCAGGTGGAGAACTGCAGCTGTTTGCACCTCACTGCATCCCAGCACATAAATCAGAGGGGGGACTCATTACCACTGCAGAGCCTCCTGCTAGTTCCTCTCTTGCTGTCTGCACTGGGATAATCCAGGTTTTAACATGAGTACAACATGCTTTCCTGTGGTGGGATACACAGGAGCAAGCCACTTGCCAGCTGGAGTGAGTTTTATTTGGAATGAGGTGCTTTACCCTCCACTCTGGTGTTGCTTGCCATCAGCATCCATTTTCCTTTTCTGATCTGGTGAGAAGAGCCACATGCCCAGTGGGCCCTTAGTACCTTGCATGTGCTGGGACACCCTTACACCTCCCACCATCCTGTTCTATAAAACAATGCATGGGAACTTCTCATCTCTGCTGCTGGCAATCCAATAATCCCTTCTTTTCTTTATAAGCTCCGAAGAACAAAACCCTTTTTTTGCTCTTGTTTTGTGAAGAGTGTAAGTTTTCACAACTGGAAAAGCTCTGTCTGATGTCATACAACAAATCTTAGCAGACTATGATAGCAAAGAAGGATTAAACCCAGGTTTGTTACCTAAAGGTTCCCAAGATAAATAACTGCCCTTTCTCAAGTAATTTTTTTTACAGTTATTTTCCTTTTAGACTAATTAGTTACAGTATTTTCTTACTGCTATAGCCTTGATGCTAGACAATAGTTACAATACAATTAATGTATAGTTAATAATAAGGCTGTCTTGAGAATGGTATTAATAATGTTTTTCATTATACAAGTTATCCTGAGTCACTGGTGACAGCAGCTTCTCAAGCTGGCAGATGGTGTCTCTGTAAGAAAACATGTTTTCTTGCCTTGCCCGTCAGTTCATTCCCAGACTGAGCAAAGAGAATTTGGTGGTAGTAGCATCTGTTGATGGAATAGTTCCTGTTAAACTCCATCTGCCTGCCAGCTCTAGGATGTTTAAACTGTGGTGTGTATATATAAGGTACAAAAGGTATTATTAGAATTCTGATGTATCACAAACTAGAGTGGGTTTAGTTACGTAAGACTGACATTTTTGGACAGCTCTAAGAAATAATAAAAAATCTCATGAGTAGAGAGATGATGCTCAGCAGTTGCTTTTTTACCCTGCATTATTATTTGCACCCATACAGTGCAAGATGGAGATTTTTGACTGATCTGAAGCCAAGCCAGTTCTTGCATGGCGGCTGTGTGGGAGCTTAACTTCTGAAGCAGAGGTTTTAGATGTGAAAGGACAAAGAGAAAAGATCCCTGGGGCTGTAAGAGAGAATGACGACCCCCCCAGCCACCAGACAACATGAGCCTATAATTTGGCCAAGCAGGTGCAGGCAGTCCCCAGCACTGTCATTAGTGACAGCAGCAAGTGCCTTGCCATTGGCTCGTGCTGGCTGCTCACTGCGTGGCAAACCCACACACTTGAGCACAGCAGCTGGGGGAATGTGTGCCACCACACCTCGTGTCCCACAGGGAGCAGTGCTCTGTCACTGGAGGAGCCTTCCAGGCAGGGGCTGGAAACTGTAGCTGTAGCTGCTGCAGCTGTTCTTTCACATTAAACAAGTCAAGAGCCTGCCCACCTGTACTGCAGAGGGGAAAGCCCTCTGAGACTGCTAATCTGGTTGATGGAACTAAGCATGGGCTGCTGCTGAGCAGTGAAACCCTTAGGGCTGGGGCTGGATGCTGCTCTGGTGCCTCTCCCCTCCTCTGTACGCAAGAGATCATCCTGGTTTCCTCTCTCCCTTTCTGAATGGGAGAGGGTTGTCCCTAGTGCTGGCACATCCAAGGAGCAGTGTGGCATGCTGTAGTGTGGTGCAGTATGCCAGCACAAGTAACTCAGGTGCACTCTAAAGTATTTTTAGTGGGTGTAGGTTGTTGGGTACTTTTAACACTTCCGTGGAGTAGCAGAGCACTCAGCAGGTGGGGAGCACAGCAGCTTCCCTCCCTCTTGCCATGCTAACACAGGCAAAGTAATTTTTGGCGCATGGGTAAGCCCAGTAAGGATTTAGTGAACTGGCAAAGACAGGACATGTACCTTGGGCTAGGGAACTGCCTGCAGTAGACGTTGGGGGTCAGGTTGTCAGGAGAGGGAAGCTGCCAACAAGCTGTTGTTTGAGCTGCAGCCAATAGCCAGCTGTTACTAAATCCTGTCTGGTGAGAGAATCACCACAGAAGCAGCAGTATTTGCAATGTGAAGTTAAAATGGTGATAAGAACCCCTGTCTGTCCTAGGGAGGGACCAAAAACCTCGACATGCCAGCCACCAGCCCCCACTGGGGGCATCTCTTGCTGATCACTGTGTCTTCAGAGATCTGTTCACTAGAATTTTATGGCAGCAGACAGGAAAGCTTGCAACATGGGAAGTAGTGTTGTTACACAAACTAAATGGAATTTGTATAATCCTGACTCATCTTCGGTAGGTGGGGATGAATCAGATGTACTTTTTCCAGCAGGAGATGCCAAGGACCGGCATGGAAAGTATGAGTGCTAGAAAGACTCCCTGGCCATGCCGTCCGCAAACCAGCAGGGCGCCTTGATTTTAACTTTGCTTTCATTGTAGGAAGATCATCACAGGCAGCTTGGAATCAGGAACCACAGCCAGGCTGAGCTGCTGCTGCCACCCTCATCTGCAAGGACAGCATTTCCTGAAGTAAACAGAGGAAAAGTGGCAGAAAAATCACTCTTGGGTTCCTTCTTCTTTTATTATGTGCTTATTCCATTTTCCAGAGAAAGCTCTGGAAAGGCAGAAGTGCAAGCACAGCTGCTGCTGGTCCCAAGTGCTTGTGTGTCTGTTCCTGCAGAGGAGCATCACCCCTTGTGTCACACAGCACCATCCCTAACACCCCTCTCCCCAGCTGTCCAGGTGGCAGCCCCAAGGGACCAGCAGGAAGCCAAGCTGTGTGATTTGGGATGGATTTCTCAAGCTCATTGACACCCAAAGCTATGCAGTGTCTCCCACTTCCTAAGGCCCTCCCAAAGCAAGGGTGCATCTGTGCCTGCTGTGTCTGTTCCCAAAGACACAGAACCCACTTGGGTTCTGGAATACAGTGTCTTCTCTCACTTCTTGGTCTCCTCTTCCAAGAAAGAGGTGCCTGGGGCATACAGATGATGTCTGGCCCTGCTTATGCCCATTAGTCATGGCAGCAGTTGTCACACCTTGTAGGACCACATACATAAACTGCTGGCAGTTAGTTTCTGTCTTCTTCTTCACTGCTTGAAGTGATGTATTGAGTAGTTTGGTGGGATACTCAGCTATACGAAGATTTTCTGAGAAAATTGTATTACATAACATCTAGGACAAAATGTAAGTTTTACAGCAACACTTGCTCTCTTTGTGTGGTTTGCAGGATCACTGCATGGGTATTACTCATCTCCCACCCCCTGTTCAGGTCCAGCGCTCTCCTTTTGCTGGGTAAATGCACAGAACACACAGCACAGGAGCTGTTGATGGCACCATCTGCAAAAGCCTAATGGCTCATTCATTAAGCAGTGGGAACCGGCACCACCACAGTGCAATCAGATACTGTATGATGAATAATTCAGAAATAATCCTCGTATACTTGAATAAATATCAGGAGGAGGAAGGAAAAAGCCCCATACATATGGCATGTTAGGGGAACAAAACAGGCATTCTTCAATGTGCCAGGCTGCTGAGCTCTGTGGTACTGATGTTAATCACGCAGGTGGCTAATTCCTGATGAGGAACTGACTGAGGGGTTCTGGCCCAGCACTCGGAACGTGTTCGTAAGTGGAAAAGAGAACAGTGTCACGGAAAATCCAAAAATCCATCAGCCTCGCATTCTGCAATATGCCTGTGCTTGTGTTGTGTAAGCAGCTGGGGGGCTGAGTTTGGGAGGCCTGCACATCCTGAGCTGCTGCTCTGGCTAAAGTACTGGTGTGGTGCACTCAGCATTGAGTGCCCAGTGCTCAGGGAGCCTCAGGGTGGTAGATGCTGTCTAAATGGAGTATACAAACATAAACTATTTGGTTGCATATTTTTTCACCAGAGCCTGTAGTGACAGGGCAAGGGATGGCAGCTTTAAATTGACAGACGGCAGGATTAGATTGGAAATAAGGAAGATTTCTTCCCTGTCAGGGGAGTGATGCACTGGCAGATTGCCCAGAGGAGCTGTGGCTGCCCTGCCTCTGGGGAGGAGACAATTTTCTGCTGCTGCTCCTCTGGATGTAGTCAATTTCTCCAAAAACAGTACTCCTATGCAGAAGAAATGCCTTCTCAGCTTTTGACAATCATCAAATCATACGAGTTTTTCTATTTCATTTTTCCTAATTCACATCTAGAAATGCTTGGGCTTGAAGGCATGCTTTTGCCAACATACGTAATCCTGTGACAGTGCCTTCAGGTGTCTACCTTGAACACCAGTGGCACTGCTTGGCAGCTTGAGGATGAGCCAGCAAGTGCTGCAGGCATATGGCCTGTGTACCAGGCCTACTGCATGTGCAAGACTGAGTCTCATATATGTGCAGATTTTGAGCAGAGCCCTTTTTCTCCCACTGGGAATACACTTCATACTATAGTTCATATGTAGGTGAAATCCTGAGGTGTGTGTGTTCTGCTTTGCCTGTTCAGAGGAGCTGGGACCTCAGCATGGCACAGCACGGTGTTACCTCATACCTCATACATGTGGAAAAACTGAGGTATTTGACTGCAACTCCTCACAAACAGAACTGTTTTAAGCCCACAATCTTCACTAACCAACTCTGATTTCTTTGGATAATGCTCTGGTTTGTTAACAGCCAGAAAAAAAGGTATAATTAAGCCCTGACTAGGCCACCTGGCTTTGTATTATATCTAAATCAGCATCTCTTTTACAGATAATTAAAAATGGGAGTCTCTTGTTGTTCAAGACATTGCAGTATTTGGGCCTTTACAGTATTTAACATCTTGAGAGTCATTAGGGTTTCTCACTCTTCATGCTACTTGGGCATTGCAAATGTTCAGTCTGGAGTTAAAGATTCTCTCCTTGCAGATGGATAGCATGAGTTGCCATCTTCCATGAACACATCCGTTAAATTGGGGGGAAACTGCCTGTTGTGGAGATGTTCCTCAGCTCTGGGCAGTGTTCGTAGATGAGGGACCAAAGTCCTTCATCTGATCTCCTATGAGATCACCTTCTTTTAATAAAACTTGTAATTTTAAAAAGCAATCCTGGGGGTTTTAGTCCAAAATTTAATAGAAGATATATTTTAATAACCAGGAAAGGAAAATTATTTTTTTCCCCAAGAAAATACCTGGAGAATAGTGATAGGAGCATCTGAAAAGGGGAAGTTTAATTGTAAGCTGGTTTTTAAATATTGAATGTTTAAATATACGTGGCTAAAGGAAAGTACCACTGCATTCTAAACAGTGATAAAAAGAAAAATATAAGTATTCTAAAACAAGAAATAAAGCTTCTGCTCTGCTCTTGTTGATCACATGTTAAAAGATATTTTATGGTGAAAAAAGCAATGGAATTAACAAACACTATTAAGCATTTGCCAGAAGTTGTAAAGCTATTACTCTGAAAATAAATTTAGGATTGGAAATATTACATCTGTATTTTACCCTTCTTGCTTTACGTTAAGCATGTTTTGCTAGCTAGAAGGGAAATGGTCTCTTATGTCCTCCCCAAAAGTAGGAAGGACAAAACATCCTGTATTTATTCTGACATTTAAAAAAATCAAATGTAAATTGACTTCAGTTTTTATTGTGTCAATCCACCTGCAAAATCCTCTTTGGTCCCAGCACATCTTTAAAGTGCAGAAGCTCTGTTCGATCCCTGTACAGAAGGCATGAAATGAATACACCATTGTTCAGAGTTCTGAATTTCAAGAGCCTTAAAATCCTAAGAAGTTAAATAATCAAGAAGTTATTGCACTCAAGTTCAGCATTCACTGTAGCATCAAAGTGTTCTGAGTTGGCAGCACTCCTTGCTGACTGCTTAGAAGGCCGCACTGGAGGCATTTCTTCAGGAAAAGAAAAGGAGGGGCTCAAGGTTCCCAGAGAAAGAAGTACGCATTATAGGACTCTGCAGGTGTCAGCACAGGGGACCAGGAGATCCCATCTCAGAGCTGGAGTCCAGCTGGAAGGATCCCCTGGTGATGTGTTTGTTGGTTGGGATGGAGATTGTCCATGTGAGGACAGCAGGACTGGGGACTTTGAACCTGGCTCCTGCAAAGCCAAGGGATAAAACAGGATCACTTAAACAATGAGAATTTCTTCCACCACAGGTCCTAAGGATTATGTGGCAGAGAGTCTGAGAGAGTGAACAGGACCTCTGGTCTAAGACTTCAGAGCCAAGACATAAGGTCAACATGCCAAAAACTCCCAATGCAGAAGTGACTGCAGGGACACCCATGGTGCTGAACCTCTTTTTTTGTGTGCTTGAACTAAAAAAACACTGGACAAGTGCTATCAGCCTGGCATGACTTGTAAAATATACTTTAAATTATCTTCATTTTATGTGTTTTAAGTAAAATACTTAGGGTGGCAGATTTATCTCCTATGGAGTTGTCAAGGACACCTGGCTGGAAGGAAAACAAGTAGATCTGTGTGAAAGGCAGCACACTCAAGGACCTTTGTGCCATGTACAAACTGTAAAATCGATTAACATTTCAGGTATTAATACCAGAGTAGGAGCTGCCATCTTCTTTATGCTATTATGCAAGCCAACCACAGGAATTCAATGTAAGTAAAGAGAGAGTAGTTTTCACTTCTTTAATCAAATCAGTTTACTAGTGAATTGGGAAGAAATAGGGTTTTTTAATTATCATGGCCTAATTTCACAAGGCACTTGCAGGATGAGCCCTTCTTGAACATTAAAACTAGTGCACAAATCCACTTTTATATAATCCTAAAATCGATTTATTATATTCAAATTCAGTAGAACCTACGTTCTGCTACAATTTTGGTTAATTGGAATAAGTCAGAATTTTTATGTGCAGGCGGGATTGGAGCGACCAAGGTATGGCTCGATGGGTAATTTCCTGCCCTACCGATAGCTGCGGGCATAGCTTCTGGGGCAGCTTCCCAGAAGGAGCTGTGCTTTGCAGAACGCCTTTGGGACTCTACTGCCTTCCTAACAGGCTCGTAAGAGACATTTATACACCAGCAGTATTTTATCTAGAATATTTAGTATATTGTATGTCCATAGTGTAAATTTGAGACGGGTGTTATGTATTTAAAGCCATTAGTGTGCTTCAATAAAACGATTCGCGTGCGAAACTTTACATTCTGAAAATGGTGCTGCACGGTGGTAACAGAGAGAGGGCGGGATCTCGTCCTGCCGTTCCTAGCAATGGCGATGCCGCCAGGATGGCTGCGCAGCCAACAAAGGCGGCCGGTCAGAGGCAGCGCACGGGCCGCGGGCGCTGTGCAGGGGGGCCCGAGAGTGCCCGGGTAACGGGGTGTGGAAGGAAAGGCAGCATCGCCCCGCGACACGGTTCCCAGCCGCGACCCGGGACCTGGGGGGTGACCCTGGCCGGGCCCGGGCACAGCCGCCGCAGCGCCAGCGGAGGGGCTGAACCGCCAGAGCTGGCAGCGTGTGGCTCCTCCCGTCCTTTGTTGGCCTGCAACCGGAGCAGCGGCCGCGGACTCGTCTCCCGGCTGCCCTTCGAGGCCTGAGGTGCTCGGGCACGGGGAGAGCCCGGCGGGACCCGGGCAGCGTCTCCCACGCGGCTTCGGCGCAGGGGAGATCGGCCCCGGCGGCCGGCGCGGTGCTGCCCGCCGGCACCGCTCGGAAACCCTCCCGAGCTGTCCGGGCTGCGGGAGGCCGCGACCCGGCCCCGGCCCCGCGGCGCTCGGCGGCCCCGCAGCCTCCCCGCCCCCGGCACTCTCCAGGGAGCCGTTCCACACGGAATCACACGGGAGCGTCTCCCCATCTGTGCCGCCGAGCACCCCCACCCCCACCGCCCAGCCCCGCAGCCTCCTGCCATTATGTTCCTCCGACGCGGGGCCGGGCCGCGCCGCGGGCCGTAGCCCTGCCCGAGCCCGCCGGCTCCGGCCGCAGCAGGTGTGTCGCATGGGGACCGGAGGTTGCATGCTATGGGGTCGCTTCCTCCCGGCCCGGCGGCGGCCGGAGCCCCGGGGGTACCCGTGCAGGGACTGCCCAGGCTGGCGGCTCCGAGCCGGCTGGGCGGGGGCGGATCGTTCTCCCCGCCGCCGAAGGGGCCACGGCCTCTCCTCCCCGGCCGTCCCCAGGGTTCGCAAGGCCCGCTCGGACAGAGCCAATTCGGGCCCGGAGCGCGCAGACCCGCGAGGAGGTGCCCGGGGCCGCGGCAGCCCGGAGGAGGGAGCGGCCCCCCGGACCGAGGGGCCGAGGGAGGGCCGGCCGCGGTTGCGGCCGCAACAGCCTGTATCGGGAAGACGGGCCGAGGCAGCGGAAGAACATGGTGGTTCTCCCCAGAACGGGGTGGGGATGAGGGATGCGAAGAAGGTGTCTCTGCAGGGAGGGGTGCAGGGTTGTGCCCGAGACCTCTGTTCAGTTGCAGGTGCAGCCAGGGGCAGAGGGGCTTTGCCGGGGTCGCCCACCCACCCGGAGGGAGCCCTGCAGAGCAGCATCTCCCGCAGCCTCCGAGAGGAGGGGGTTTCAGCGCGTAGGCGGAGGTGGTTACTGGTGTTCCCAGAGCAAGGGTGAGTAGCCAAGAGGAGCGGGGTGGCTGCTGTCTCGGTCTGGGTGCCTGTCAGCCATGCAGGAGGAAGGCCCTTGCGTGGCCGAGGTGAAGGTGAGCGGGCAGGAGCAGAGCGGCCACGGGCACAGGTGGGTGCAGACCCCCGGAGCGGCGTGGGCACCGCAAGGGACTGAGACCCTGGGTAGGCATCGCCTGAGAGGCGCAGGGCCAGACAGGCGGTCGGTCCGCACAATCTCTGCGGGGTGGGAGCTGCGCAGAGCCTGACCGGGCCTCCCCAGCCGGCGGGTGCAAGCCGGGGGGGGCTGCCCAGCCGTGGGGCTGCCCAGCCGTGGGGCTGCAGCTCGCTGCTTCTCAAGGCCTCCAGCATAGTCGAACAGCAAAAGAAAAAAAAAGAAAAATCAGTGTAGCAGCCAAGTCGGTGCTGCGAGGAGGGGGCAAAGGAACTATTTTGTAGGCATCTTGCTGCTGCAGAAATGGATTTATTGAGGGGAGGGAGGTGCATTTGTGGGTACACTATAGTAATGCTGCTCAGAGCCCAGGAGATGCCACTCGGGTGGCCCCAGATGGAACGAAGAGTGGGGAGGGCAGATGGGAGCCCTTGATCGGGCACCCCATGGCTGTGGGCATGAGGGGGCATATTTGACGTGTGTGAGTAGCCACCCCTCATCTGGGGGAGCAGAGGGGCAGCTGCCTGGGTTAGCAGCCTGTCTCCCAGGGCTGTGGCCGAGCCTGCCTGGTGCTGCAAGAGAGATCCTATGAGGATTTTTATTGCGGTCTCTTTGTTAGCTACAGACAGGCACGCACACACTGCTCTCAGCCAGGTTGTGGGAGGTAAGTGGGGGAGGCGAGCAAGGGAGCGTGTGGGGGGCTCTGGGGAGCAGGGGCCATGTGGGCCGGGCAAGAGCGGAGCCGGGGCACAGGGCTGTGCCGGCCCCACGCCACACAAAAACCAGCCCCTGCAATTTTCAGGGTCTTGTTGGCAACTCAGCGAGGGTTGCCATAGCTTTTTATGTAGGGTGACCAGAACCGGCTGGAACTGGTTTGAGGCAGATCAGCTCCTGAACACAATGCAGTCACTGAGCTACTACACTGGGATAGCTTCCTCCCTTCATGGCAGCCAAAAGCAGAGGAGCTTGCAGAAAGATACCATCCCAAAACAGTATGTGAATGCACACTTTAGACACACAGCACTGGTATGTGGCTAACGTAGTCATAAAGGGTTCTGTATGTAAATGTACATATTTGCAGTAACAGATTACTTTGGCTTTTCGTGCCTTTTTATGCTTAAGGAATGGGCAAGAGCTGAGATTTATGACCCTTACTAAAATATTTTTGCTTTGCAAGGGTGGGACACTGGTTATGCAGTCTGTTTTAAAATTAAACTAAATAAAATGGATTGAATTATTTGTAATTGTAGATATGCTTGTGACTGAGGATGCTTTGCATGCTGTTTTATTTACAGGGTGCTGTCTTGTGGTTTGCTTCCTTAGGAAACATTAATTGGGGGGGGGGGGGAGTTACTGTGCCTTTTTCTAAGGCCAGAAGGAAACAATATTGTTGTAGAATTGTGCATAAAAGCATTGAAAAGATGCTGTAAGGCATACTCATTTTCCCTTTTTTTTTCCTTGTAGGCCTATTGATTGAGGCTGCCTTTAACCCTTTGGTGTTTGCAGAGGTAATGCGGCTGTGGCAGTAACTGAGCACTGGCTAAAAAGATCCCTCAAAGGTCAAGGTTCACAAGGTGAGACGTGGTGGTTTGGGCTGAATAGAACAATAGCGTGGAGTTGCATCCTGATTGCACACTTGGCACATTAGGAAGGAGACAAATGTTTAAGTGTTAATGAAGAAATGCTATTAAGGTCCTCTAGTTTTAAAAGGATTAAAGCTATTATTTGAAAAGACTTACTGATATCTTGGCTAAATACAGTATTTTCATTGAAATACATCCCGATGAACATTTTTTTCACCATGTAGTGAATATGGAATAGGCCTCTGAATGACAATCATGAATCCCCGACCAGTTGTGGCAGGGAGCTGTTCTGTGCTGTATTAAGAGACTCACACATGCAGAATTTGCTGTCTGGGTATTTATACATTGTTGTTTGACCACATCTCAGTGGCCCAATACTTGGTTTTTTATTAAGGTCTTCAGTGTTAAACATTACTTAATATCGCCTACAGAGGAAAAAACTGTGCAAAAGAAATAGTATGGATGGCTTTTCTTAAACTTTTGTAACCTGGGGAGGATTTTGCAGTGGCCAAGCGGAAAGATGTATTCTGGGGAGCTCAATGGAGCTCCAGTGGTATGAATTATTATATTGTGCATAGGAAGCTGGATGGCCAGTGCAGCAACTGCAGAGGGGTGACTGCTTTTAACTCAAAGCAACGGATAACGGATAGAATTTTTAGTTTTTCTTTCTCAACTAGAAAATACAAAATGTGTACTTAGATTTGAGCTGACATTTTTATCTTATAGTGAAATCTGAAGGATTCAGAGAGAGGGACAGAGAGAAGGAAGCAGGAATGAATCCAGCAAAGGGAAGAACAAAGGCTGTTAGAGCTTGCACAGTGGATCACTAAACATTTTGCCTGGGGGATTCTTTTGCTAGAACTGTTACTTCCTCTAACAGGAAATCAGCAACTCTAGAATTCTAACCAGTGTGATTTTTAAAAAATCTTCCCAGTCCTGGGTGTGTTAGCTGGTTTGGTAAACTACAATCAAGATAATATGGAGGCAGAACGTTGGAAATACTCTGTTGTGGTGTGAAATGTGGGTCCTTTCCTCTGTGCTCAGCAGAATAGACAGTCCTAAAAGCCTTGAGAGGTTGTGGATACTGGGCAAGTTGTGTGCTGGTTGCTGAGGCAGGGTGACAATACAAGGGAACCTTTTTATTTCTGATTGCAGTAGATTACGTAAGGCACCGAGCTAATAATTGTAGAAAAGTGAAAATAATATGCTAAAATTTGGCCTGAAATTCTGGGTTTGTGAGCTTTACTGCAGCCGTGATGTGTTGTTTTTCAGGTTTGAGAGAGCAGTGACTAGCTTGTGGCAGAGCAAAATGCCTGACAGATCACTGTGCTGATTTCTGCTCCTGTTCTTCAGCATCGGGATGCAGAGGGTCTATATTTGACTATAGACGTCTGTAGCAGAATGATGCTTGCAAACAGGAATTCTTGTTGCATGATCCTCTTCCTGATAAGGATTCATGTTCTTTTCCGAGTGTCAGCTAAAATTCATATATTACACAACAGCATCTTTTGGGATTTTTCTTCCTTCTGCCAGAATAGGAGGCAGATTTAAAATTTTAAGTTCTTGGATTGTGACAAAATTCCTTGAATCTGTTTTGTTTGGGTTTTTGAATGCTATCTGCATTATGAATTTTTCTTTTTAGCAAAGGAGATGTTGAATTTGCAGGGTTTTTTGGTGGCTGTAAGATGAGAAAACTGAATAGATGGAGTCTGCAGTATTCTCTGTGAGTTATCTTTTTTCAGTCTAGTAATATCAGTAAACGCTCTTCATCAGGAGATTTGGATTGTGCATGCAGGCCAGCTTTCCAGCAGCAAATGTTAATGCTGGAGGGCTGGTCTTCATATCAGCACCCAGGATCTCATTTTGCATTGGCCTCAGCTATTTGGTCTTCAGAATGAGGGTAAGGATTTATCACATTCCAAGTCCCTTTGGAATGAATTGACTGTTGTTTTCCTAGCCATATGCCTATGTGTTAACATACAAATCTGTAGCAGAGTAGCAGGAATATATGTTCAGAAAAACCCAAACTTGACCCTAATGTTCTCGGGCCTTCTTGTTGCCCTGATGGGCCCTGTCTGGGAGAGCTCCCTGGGAGGCTACAACTGCTCATGCTGTGCTTGGACCACAGTTGTCATCCACTTCAAAAAAAGTACCTTAAAGGAAAGACATGGGAAGCTTGTGCCATTTAGAATGTAATTCCAGTCTGCATTAGTTTGGGAATCTCAACATTCTCTTCATTGTTGATGTGCATCTGAATTATTCACATGGTACTGCCCCAGCCTATTTGCATATAGAAGTACAAAATTAAGCCATGATTGTAATTAATTTCAAAGCATACTGGAAAAATAATGGTATGTAGATTTCCCTGCTTTTCAGGAATTCATCTTTGTTTTAGGAGGGATTTGGGAAGTAGGTGGACCCAAACCCTGGCCTGTATCTCTTGATAAGTACAGGTGGTTTTCATGTGGCCAGCTATAGCTGGGGATGGCCTGTTCAACCCTGTGTTGTGCATAAGGAGATTCCTTGCTCATGTGTTGAACAACCCTGTTCTTTTTACCAGCCAGAGGCTGATTGTCCTGAACTTTGAACCAGCTGCGTGTGGTTCTCTTCAAACTGTGCTAGCAGTGGTTAAGACTCCAGAAGATTCCCTTCCTCTTTCCTGTCTTGTTTTCTCAAAGAGAACCTGAGATAGTTCAAAGACTGATGTGTTGGACTACAGGATGAGGCTCCTAAGGAGTCATAAACTACAAGTAAAATTATTTTGGCTGTCAGAATGGTGGATTAAGTCTTTTACTCATTGAATCTTGAGCATGGAAGCAAATTGGATTTTCCCCTTTTTTGAAGGCAGGTGGATATGGTGCATAATATAGAAAAAGTAGGTTCTTGGGATAAATTTTAACTGTAAAACACCCCATACTTCACTAAGATGCTTACATCAAGACTGGCATGACCTTACTGATGCTGTGGATGCTAAATGGATGCTAAATTTAAGACCATTATCCTAAGAAATTGAAAATTCTTAGGGTAAGAATTACTTTGCATATTACAAAAGGAATTTCTGTGATTAGTGGAACTGGGTTTGTCTGGGTTTTGCAACAGTAGTAGGTCATGGGCCCTTTGATAGTGAAAAGGAACTTGTTCATTATGTATATGAGCATGAGAGCCATTGCTGACTGTGGTTGAAGTGGCCTCTTGCACATCCCACTTGCCTGCTGAGTATGTCAAACCAGGCAAGACTGTGACTGGAGATGTGGTTCCCATTTCCTGAAGAAGGTTTTGTGGTTACATTAGCATATTGCTTTGTCTGTCTTTACAACGCTTGGCTTTCAGAGCAAATGACTGGAAGTGTAAGTCAGTCATAATTACTAATAACCAATGAACTGCTCATAATCTGTGTATTAAGGTGAAGTTTGTCTAATGTTAGGATATATGTTACTGTAATTTTGATTGAATCCCTTATGTCTTCTCTACCTGATGAATTTTCTTTCCACAACAATACAGAAACCAAAACCCAAAAAAGTATGTTTTTATGCTGGTTAGGCTGGTATTGCTCCCTACTATTGCTCCCTGTGTAGGCATTTTCTTCCAGAGTAAGCTTGATGTTACTTTGGCATCATTACTCTTGTTTGGAAGTGGAGCAAGTATTCCAGATTACTGGAATTTTGCTCTGGAATAGTGTGTCTGCCTGGGAATCAGTAGAAGTAACAGACTAATTCCTATATGTGGCTATAACAGAACCAAGACGCTGCCATGTGCCAGACCCTGAAAAGAGGTCTCTCAGTGTCCTCTCAGTGTTCTCATTTTACAAAACTGGAAAGAATGCTGGTGGTTTTGGAAGAACATGCGAAAAAAAACCTATTTGTATCCTACAGGGTGTACAGTCCTAAAATGTATGTAATATGAAGAGCAAATGAGTTTAGGGCTGGTAAAGGAATGTAGTCAAAAGAACATGAATGCCATAGGTAGAGGAAGATTATATTTGGTTTTCCAGTTTCTGAGGGAATTGAAGTTGAGTAATTGTCTGAACAAAATCAAGAAATTAGATATTTAGGTGGGATTTGAAGGCAAAGGGTAGGAATTCAGTAAGGCAGAAAAGATGGTCTGGTCCACTTAAAGCAGTTGTATAAAGGTGTTAGACTTGTGGTTTAGCTATTTGGAAGATCTGGATGAACAAGGTGAGTGTCAAGGAGGAAGAGCTGGTTGATTCTTCAAAGGTTAAAAATTGAGCATGTTAACACCATGCTTGTGATCCAGAAATTATAGAAGACTTCATGCATAGAAAATACTAATTGGAAAAGTATTGGGAAGGGATGAGGATTTTTTGCCATTTCTGGAAAGCTTGAAACCGTTCTTGTACCTGACAGACTAAAATTAGGGGTCTGAGCAGTTTAGAGATAGGAGCTGCCAAGCAGCTGGGAGCTGCCAAGTTAGTTATTCTGTTTCCTTGTCTTCAGTAGGCTGTTGAACTTCCCCAGAATGATTATGATTGGAGTGTTTACAATTGCTTGGATTTACCCAGAAAAGCACCTTTTAATCTCAGCAACAGCTTCTAGGCAGTTTGGTCTTTATGTGGAGAATGCTGGGCCTAATCTGCAGGTGTCCCAAAGCCAGACGTACAAGATAAATCTGACTTTGAAAGTAAGAAAAAATGTGTGTGTTTCTCTGGTGTGTCCCCCCATCTCAACAGAGAACATGAAAGGGTAGGTTTGTTTTTCCTCATACAGCTAGAGTCGTTCTACCTGGAACAGGTACAGATGGAGGGACTGTGGAGGAGTGATAACAATTCCATGCAGTTATCACAAAAACAAAACGTCAGTTCTTCAGAAGCAGCTGTTTACTTCTAAATCCTGCTTGTCCTGCTTGCTGCTTCTGCTATTAGAAGAGAGTTCTCATGGTCTGGGTCTTGTTTTGACATAATTCCCCAAGTGATTGCTTCGCTGGAATGTGGTATCAGGTGAACTGGAGTAAAAAGGCTGACTGGGAAAAGCAAAGCAGTGGAAGAGACAGGGAGTGCCTTGCTTTGGCTAAAATCTGTGCCATGTTCTTCATGCTGTTAATAGGAAACATTTGAGGAGATGTGTTTCCAAAGAAACAACAACATAGGAAGTCATGCACACATGCTTTTGGAAGGCATGAGCACAAATAAACCACTGCTGGTTAACCTGCAGAACTTACTTTCAGTAGGATGCTGACACACAGATACAGTGGTGGATGTTGTGACTGAAGAGATTCGGGGAAACCATGTAGTAAGGGTATATTCAGAATCTGTTATTTTAAGTTTTTAAAACTCATTGTCATCCCAGAAGTTCTCTCAACCACCATCAGAAAAGCAGAAGCCAGAAGTATTTCACCTCACTGCTTTGTGACTCCCTAGCTGTGTAATTCTATTGGCCATATCCATATTTTTTCCTTGTTACTTTTATCATTGAATGATAAGTAAGCAAAGTAATGCTTGAATTTTTAAATAAACTGGTTTTCTGTATAACTTTTCTCAGGCATTCTCAGAGCACTTTTCAAAGAAATTCCAGTTCCTGGAAATTCATTTCCCAGGGAGCCAGGAGCTTGCCTTATTTCCTTTTCTGAAGTATTTACAGGCATTATGTTGGCCCAGAGATGAAATAGACTCACAGCTCATCTGGCAGCCAAGGTGTCAGTTGACCTTGATCTTGGATAAAAGGTGAAGTTTTATCCTTAAAGGAAAGAGTTACTAAAAGGTTTGTGAAGGGAAAAAAGATTAAAAAAAAAAATAAAAATGGAGGACTAGGGGAATAGGGCTACAGAGTCCTGGCAGTTGTGGTGGAAACATAGTTTATATACTGAATCTTAAGATGGGTGCCCTAGAATATTGAGGAAGAGATTAATAAAATGGCCAGGTTAGACCTCCTCTTCCTTGTGTATCACAACTGACCATGTTTGTTTCCCTTTTTGTTTTTGCTTGAAAAGTTAGAAGAATGAGAGAAGTTCTTGATAAGGGCAGCAGTAGTTCTCAGTAAAGGACAGCTGTGTCTCCTCTGTTGGGCCATTGTGATCTTAAACATACTTGGAGGAATTAAGTGTGTAAGCAGGCCTTCATTCATTGTTATGGATAAATGTTAATTAAATTCCAGGATATCTACTTAGAGAAGTTTCAGACGAGGGAGACTATCTAGCTCTTTTTGAGTGTATGCAACAACTGTAAAAAGACACCTATGGACAGATGTACAACCATAATGCAACTCATTAGTATCCCAGATTATGAGAAACTGTGTCAAAGCTTTCTGTCAGTTTACATGGATTTGGTATGCTTTGGTATCTGCAGTCTTTTCCATTTAATCCTCATAGAAACTTGCTTTGTTATTTTGATTTGAGGCATGCATCTACTTTTTTTTTTTAAGAGGACTTCATTAGACAAAGGGCCCAAAACCATTAAGTGAACTGTGTAAACAAATTTTCAAACCTTTCTATATTTATTTGAAGCTGTTTAATGAAATGTCTGTGTCTATTCCAGCATCCTTTAAAAATTTTCCTCAGTTGCCTTCTTATAGTCCACATGACTTCCAGGTAGCCAGTGTTGAAGCATACCTAAGTCTTACAGATGTTTATTACTTTATACGTCATTATTTTCAAGAAGACTCCTCAGATTAATAGTGCAACTGTTAAGGAAAGTCACAATTTAAGAGAAATTACAAGTGTCTCGTGTTATTTTTATGCATGTCCAGGTATTTTGCAGTCTGGGTGGGTTAGAATAGGAGTGAGTGTAGGAGAGGGAAGAGGCAGGTCACTGCAATTTGGGCCCAGAATAAAGTTGCCATGTTTCTATCTGTGGAGTTTATAAATTACTATAGTTCTTGGTGTAATAATTCATCTGTACATCTGGATACTGTTCTGTAGTGTATAATCTCTGAAAACATTACTTCAGAAGTGAAATAACACTTCTTTGCATGGCAGATGTGAACAAGCACTTGTTTTGTGTAAGACTGGGTTACTAGAGCTTAAAATGATGACTTTCTGCTTATTTTACAGATTTACTTACAATCAAATACATGGCCATGGGGGATATGAAGACCCCAGATTTTGATGACCTTCTTGCAGCCTTTGACATACCAGACATGGTAGATCCCAAAGCAGCTATTGAATCTGGACATGATGACCACGAAAGCCACATAAAACAAAATGCTCACGCAGATGAAGACTCCCATGTCCCATCATCATCTGATGTTGGGGTGAGCGTCATTGTGAAAAATGTGCGTACTATTGATTCTTCTGAAGGTCTGGATAAGGATGGCCACCATTCCACAGGCAATAGCTTGCACAATGGCTTTCTAACGTCAGCAGCTCTTGAGAGTTACACTAAAGATGAAGGGAAATCACTTAAAGATGATGGGTCAGCTTCTGAGACTACACTGAAGGATTCATCTTTCAACCAGTTCAGCCCAATATCAAGTGCGGAAGAATTTGATGATGATGAGAGAATTGAGGTGGATGACCCCCCAGATAAAGAGGAGATACGTGCAAATTTCAGAGCAAATGTCTTGGCAGGATCTCTATCGCAGCAGGAATACGACAAACTAAAGGCACTTGGAGGGGAGAACTTAATTAAATCTGGAATCACTGTTTCAAGTACTATGGATAAAAATAAAACTGGTAAACGAGAGACAGAGATAAGCTCCATGAATTTAGGTGTCTATGAGCCTTTTAAAACTCGAAAAACAGAGGACAAGTTACTAAAAGACAATTCTGAGAAGCTTCTTGAAAACAGGGTACTTGATGGAAAACTGAGTACTGAAAAATGTGACACAAATCTTGCCAGCATTTCCCAGTCCAAAACGAAGTCATCAGCAAAGCTTTCGTCCTGCATTGCTGCAATCGCAGCACTGAGTGCTAAAAAGGCAGCTACAGATAGCAGTAAAGATTTGCAGTCTAATTCAGGAGAGTCTTCTCCATTACCAAAAGACTTGAGTGAAAGTCCCCGGGCTATTGAAAAATCTCCTGAGTCTCAGAGTCTCATTGATGGTGCTAAGAAGCCATCTGTCAAACCGCCCGATAGTCCCAGAAGTGTCTCAAGTGAGAATAGTAGCAAAGGGTCTCCATCTTCTCCCGCAGGGTCAACACCAGCAATTCCTAAGGTTCGCATAAAAACCATCAAGACTTCTTCTGGGGAGATCAAGAGAACTGTTACTAGAGTGTTGCCAGAAGTTGATTTGGACTCTGGTAAAAAGCCAGAGCAGAGTGCTTCCATGGTAACCTCCATGACATCTCTCCTGTCCTCACCAACTTCCGCTGCCGTTCTCTCCTCTCCTCCCAGAGCTCCTCTGCAGTCCTCTGTTGTCACCAATGCAGTTGGATCTGCAGAACTTGCCCCCAAACAGGTGACTATCAAACCCGTGGCTACTGCCTTCCTGCCCGTTTCAGCAGTGAAAACTGCAGGTTCCCAAGTGATCAATCTGAAGCTGGCAAACAACACCACAGTGAAAGCCACTGTCATCTCTGCTGCGTCTGTGCAGAGCGCCAGCAGCGCCATTATCAAAGCTGCCAACGCCATCCAGCAGCAGACGGTTGTGGTGCCAGCATCAAGCCTTGCCAGTGCCAAACTTGTGCCAAAGACAGTCCATCTTGCCAACCTTAACCTTTTGCCTCAGGGTGCTCAAACCACCTCTGAACTGCGCCAAGTGCTAACAAAACCCCAGCAGCAAATCAAGCAGGCAATAATTTCTGCAGCCGCCTCCCAGCCTTCGAAAAAAGTGTCTCGAGTGCAGGTGGTGTCATCTCTACAGAGCTCTGTAGTGGAAGCATTCAATAAGGTGCTGAGCAGTGTCAATCCCGTACCAGTTTACATCCCAAACCTTAGCCCCCCTGCCAATGCCGGAATCACGCTACCAACACGAGGTTACAAGTGTTTGGAGTGTGGCGACTCGTTTGCTCTCGAGAAGAGCCTGACCCAGCATTATGACAGGAGGAGTGTGCGAATTGAAGTGACTTGTAATCATTGTACAAAGAATTTAGTTTTCTACAATAAATGTAGTCTCCTATCCCACGCTCGTGGGCACAAGGAAAAAGGCGTTGTGATGCAGTGTTCCCACCTGATCCTAAAACCAGTCCCAGCAGATCAAATGATAGCATCTCCTTCCAGCAATACTGCTGCAGCCATGCTCCAGAGCGCAGGGGGAGCTGGCACACACTCCATAACAAAGATCCAGACTGGCTTAACTGGGACAGTGATCTCGGCCCCTGCGAGCTCTCCTGTCATTCCAGCTATGCCGCTAGACGAAGATCCATCAAAACTCTGTAGACATAGTCTAAAGTGTTTGGAGTGCAATGAAGTTTTCCAAGATGAGACATCTCTTGCAACTCATTTCCAGCAGGCCGCAGACACAAGTGGACAAGTAGAGTATCCTATGTTTACATTCCAATGTTTCATCTATAAGCCTAGGAGACTTTGGATATGTTTTTACTTTCATTTAGCTGTTAATTATCTGAACCTCTGTGATTAAAATGATAAATGAAAACCACAGAAAGTCTTGCAAGCACTTACATAGTGAATGTCAACACTTTTAAAATAAGACTTAGAATCTTCTTAGGCCCTGAAGTCTGAAATAGATACTGTATATTTTTGCTAAAATTTAGCATTAGTTTTCTTACAGCTGAACGTGATAATACAGAAAATAATCGTGGGTATTACTAATAATATGTTAATGCTTCTTTCTGTGCTTTGGAATTTGACTAGCCTGTGGAATCCACTTAATTGGCACCCTCATTAACAGCCTGTCTATTCAACCTGAATGATAGCTTTAAGTGATTCATTCTAGATTGGTCTTCATGTTTTAGAGTTTTCACCAAGTGCCCTAAGTGAGCGAGGCATTCCCCTCACGTGCAGGGGAGGGACTCGGGCAGTGACAAATGGCACACTGACTACTGACAGGAATGCTGCTGTTTGCCTCAACTCTTCCTCAGAAAGTGCAAAGTGCTGTTCTCACTTGCACATTTTCCTTTCTGTGTGATCATTGGTTTAATTAGTTGGGTTTCTTTTCCTCTTACAAATGCTAATGAGTTCAACATAAAAACCATTTGAAAATTATTTACTAATGTGTGTGGCCTGACCTGAAAGAAACACGTCATTCAATAAAACTTAATATTAATCAGTGTGCGATGTATTTTATAATCTTGGCAGAGTGAAGGTGGCTAATTAAATGATATGGTTGGATCTCTGTTGGGGTGTGCCAATTAAAAGGGATTCTGGTGTGTCTCAAAGCATTCAGGTGAGCTCGGTGCTCCAGCTTCTTGCTGTGGGGGAAGCTGAAAACCTGCAAGCATGCTCAAGACAGGAATGCCCCAGGAGTCTTCCTGGGAATCACACAACAGTGGACAGGCTAAAGATTTTTAAGTCCTGCAGTTAGGAAAAAATGCAGTAGTCCTAGAAGCACAGGCAGGTTCCTGTCAGAATCTGTTCGCTACATGTAGGACCTGTTCTGTACCACGAAGCAGCTCCACTGCACCTACCACTACAGGGAGTAATGTAAAGAGATTTGCACATGGAAATAACCTTAATTATGTGGCTCTGCCTTAGCTCCTCCCTTTAACTGGCTAGCAGATTTAGACTGAAATTATTGGGATTCCAAGTGGAATGCCATGCAAGTGAATTTCTGTGAGATACTACAAGTGTGCATACCTAAGGGAGTTTCCTTCAGCAGAACATGTCCATCCATAGATGTTGCTGCATTTCTGAACAGAATCTAATGGCTGACCATTAGAGTATACTCTGCACCAGCTCAGGCTACTTAATACTTAGGGTGTTTAGCTAACTGATTTGCTGATGCTTATTGGTTGTAGGTAGATTTTTTTTTTCCCATAATAAGCCCATTAGGTAACATTCAATCTAAGATCCAGTAGACCTTGCAAAAACCTAGTGGTTTTGATACTGGAAAAGCAAGCAAGTAAGAAGGTGACAAGACAAAGCAATTGGATGAGGGACAGAGAATAGGTTGGGAGAATGAGGCTAAAATAGAAATTGAAAAAGAAAGAGAACAAAGATAAAGTGATGTTCTCACTTTCAGGGTGTAAGGATTTTTGTCTTTATGGCCAAGTAAACTAAACCTTTTGCCATTCCCTTTCTCCCTCTTTCTGGTGCTTTTGCCGTGTTGCTGCTGAGTTTCCTCTCCATAGAAGTCCTTTAGATACTGTATATCCTGGTAATTTACTAAAGGGAAGCAATTGTGATGTTCACAGAATGTCAAAATGCAGCTGCAGGGAGGTGGAAAGAGAAGTGTGGGTTCCCAGGTACTGCTATTCAAGTAGGGAAGCCGCCGCTGGAGCTGCAGGAGCAGCTGGCATTGCCTGCTGCCAGTCAGGGTGTTTGTGTTTCCTCATGGAAACCTGCTCTGCTGAGCGGCAGGTTCAAAAAAAACAGTGCAAAGCACTGGAGGAAAAGAAGCTATTTTCATGTTCTTCTGTTTGAAAAGAACACTTAACAAATGTAGTTTTAAATATTCTTTGTTGAAATATCCTTTTAAATTTGAATTTCACATTTTTGTAGTCCTTTCCATATGTCAAACAGACGCTCTTTTTTATGTGGAGTTTGGTTGCATCCTGTAGGGGTAGTGTTTCCTGGAGAAAGGCTCTGTATAGGCATTTATTACTAAGTATGTTGCTGCTTTTTCATTAGATGTTACGTCTTGAGAAGCTTGGATGAGAAATACTGACTTGTTTTCCTTCTTAGTGCTTGGCACTGTCTTTTTGCTGTAAAACTGCCATTATTGTGGGGGGAGGAGGACAGGGAAGTTAGATGAGATTGATATTTTTTTCTTGGAAGGAAAAAAATATCTTCCTTTGGAAGGAAGGAAGAAAGAATAAAAATAAACACTTAGATTTTGCAAACAAGTAATAGGAAAAAAGGTTATTTGCAGCTTACTACTCTTTCTAGTGTCCCATCTAATTGCTCCTGAAATGGAAAATGTATAGTTTCGTGTTTCCAATAAGTAAGTAGCTTCTCGTATACTCCTGTTACAAAGGTAGAATGTTTTGTTTAAAATAAGCAATGGTAGAACAATCTTATCAATGAAAATACATTCACTATAAAGTTCTTACCTTTCTGTAATGTTTTAGTGCCATTAATATTCCTGTTAAAGGAATATTAACCTAAAGGAATATTCCTGCTAAAGGAGTATTAACCCTGACTCACTGTCAGGTTTTCTGGCTGAATAAAACCCTCATCTACTTGCTGGGGTAAAAAGGTAGCAAATCTGGGCTAATGAATGTTAGTGTTTCTCTTAGTTATAGATAGGAGTATATAGCTCCCATGGAAACTGCATAGCTCATTTCCCTTCATACTCAGCGTGTGTGTGTTTCTTTATTTTCCACCTCCACCATTTTTCCTTCTAACCCTTTTTTTTTTCTGAAACTTTGACTTTAAATGCAGGCAGGTGATGATTTTCACAAACTGTGTTTTATTTTGGTGTGGGTTGGAATGAGAGAACTGGAAGTTAATGCCACCTTAAGCCCAAAATAAAATGGTAAGCAAACGTGCTAAATGTCAGAATTTCACAGTAGATGCTTCTTGTTCTACTGTAATCAGTTACAATTAAACATTTTCTGTACTCATTGAAATAGCAGTGCAGGGGCCTTAACTAAGAGCATTATTGGCATGTTGGGTTAGTAAACGGGTCTGGCAGCTTGCTGCAAAATCAGAAAGATCTCTGAGCTGGGGCTGGAATGTTGTGTGGCTCTTCTGTGGCATCACATCCCAGTTTCCTTCAGAAGTCCTGCAAGCCAAAGGCTTTGGAAGGACTGTGAAACCTCCAAATGTTTCAGTTACTGGAATAAGAAGTTCTGGTTTGCTGTTTTGTTACGTAATCAAATAATGCTCCAGATTCTCCAGTATTGTGTTACAGCTTGTTAATACATGGATAGCCAAAGAGAGATGTGGGGAACGGTACTGAGCCCAGTAAATGTGGCACTTATTGCTGGTCAGAGGGTTTTGCCTTTATCTGAACTTAAGACAAAGTTAACACCCCAGAACAATTCTGGTCAGCCCGAGGCTGTGAGTCCCCCACTTTTGGGCACTTCTTGGTCAATTAAGACCAAGTATTTGGCATTTCAAAGTGGATATTTCTGTGTCTCAATATAGCCTTGCTGCGTCCCAAAGGCTCTAAGCAGGTGCCAGTTTGAAATCCCTGTAGACAGCTGAACTCAGGTAGAGGCTTGCAGGAGAGCAAGTACATCTACCCATGCTGAACACTACTGTAGTGGGCTGGCAGGAGTGCCAGTGGAACCTGCATTGCAGTGATGGCATGCTTTCTTTGCTTAACATGCTGTATATTTAATGGTTTGCATTTTGCCATCTTGCTGCGTCAGGACATTGGAGAACTCTGTTTGTGTGGAGACTCTGCTCAAACACGCCAGGCCACAGTGCTCCCAGAGCGTTTATTTCAGGATTTCTTCATGCGTATGGTAGTAAATAATTTATAATGCAGATCTGGAGATCTTTTTTTGGTCAATATTCTTGCAGAGTGTACACATCAGTACATATGCCAGACTCTTAGAACATTCCTAAAAACATGCAAATACATGTTCAAAAACATGCTGATGTTATGAAGGAGTCTTGGATTTGATTTTAAATCTTGCAAGTCACTGGTGAGATTCACAAGTCCCAGGCCACAAGAGACAGTAGCAATAATTTGATTCTGGAGTTGTATGTAGGCCCCTTGCACTATTAAGGTAGTCTGGGAAGGCACCCAAGTAATATTTCTGTAAAGCATGTGTATCTCCCATGGTCAGTGGTGTAGGAAGGAGGTTTGTAGCCCAGAATGCCAGTCAGTCTGGCTACCAGCACCTGCCAGCTTTGTCAGCAGGTCTTGTGTTTGTACATGCCTACTGCATTCGGTCCCATCCCAGTTATGAAATTTAACCTTTATTTGCTATATTGCAGTGTTTGAGACACAAGACGTTATGTAGAGCTGAACCAAACCTTTTGTCTCATCTATTCTGGTTTATCATTTAGAAGACATGCAATATCTGCCAGATGCTGCTTCCTAACCAGTGCAGTTTTGCATCACACCAGAGAATTCATCAGCATAAATCTCCATACACGTGTCCTGAATGTGGAGCAATCTGCAGATCTGTCCACTTCCAGACCCATGTCACTAAGAACTGCCTGCATTATACCCGAAGAGTTGGGTTTCGGTCAGTATAATGATTCCTTTTGCTGTCAATTTATGTATAATTTATGGTTTTTAAAGTGGTTTTCCATTTTCATAAGTACTGTTTGGACAATAGCAGCTTCATGGGTTTAAGATTGTCATGGCGATAGTACTATTAGTACTTAAATTTTGGAATAAATACATTAGGATTCTGCTTTGTTTTGAGCATCCACTTTTGTATATGATTGAATAAGAATATTAGCTAGTGTAACACAGATTCAGGACTTCATGGTTTATAAAGTCTAGAGAATTCAGATGCATTATCTTAATTTCAGGTTTTCAAAAACCTTCTTGAGTATTTTTCAATACATTGAATTTTAGATTGTTCTTTCTGGTAGAATAGTCATTGTCAGTACTTCCAGAATGTGTGGTTGAGATGTTGATGGGCATACTGCACCTGTCTGGTTGTTCTTCTTTCTGTGGCAAGTCAAGAATTCTTGACTTTATCACTTCAAATCACTTGGAAATTGCCTTTCTCAAACAACCTTGTCGTTTGGTTCTCCTCTCTTACTCTTCACTTTCCCTTAGACTTTTACATTTCCCTGTAATAGCAACTCACTGAGAAAATGGGGAGCAGAGGCATTTCATAGAAGTGTTTAATTTTAAAAGACTGAGAAAATGCTTTCTGTTAGCATTTTCCTTGCACTTGAATGGCAGGCAGCACAGCAAGAAATCAGAAGAGCCACCTGTACCTCGAGCTTTGCTTAGCACTCCAAAAACACGTCCACTTCACCCTGTCTGCCTGGAAAAAGGCCATTCTAAATCTTACAGCAGGTAGCTCCTTCCACCCTTAAGGTGCCACAGTTCATTTTCCAGGATGGCTGTGCAATTGTCCCCTAAGGGAAGAAAGCATTTTTACTGCATCAAGCCTCTGCTTTCAGCTTGAATTCATGGCCTGACATTAACTCCGAGCTCTTTTCATTTCTTTGGGTTCTTTTCTTTTACCCTTTTCTCTCAAGCAGTAGCCTGTCTAGTCTGCATTTCCTCCATCTGCTTCCTGCACTCCACTGCTCTTCCCTCTAATGTATGTCCCTTGGGTTTGTACACAGAATCACCTCTAGGGACTCCTGGCCTTCCCCAGTAACACCAGCAGAATCCCCTTCACTGGGAATCTCAGTCACTAAACTTTTCAAGATGTCTCATAAACATCTCATGTCATATCGAGTCAGAATTTCTTGATCTGGTGAGAATAAACCCAAGTCACCCAGGCAAGAAACAGCAGTCTCTGGGAATGTTACTGTCTCCCTCCTTAGTCTCCTCAGCCTCTCCTTAGAACTGCAGTGCTTTTGCCTAAGGAGCAGCATAGACTGTCCTGCCTCTCCAAAGGGCCTCTGCCAAGAAGTTTCCCTTTGACTCCAGTGATTTAGGCTAGTTGTCTGCACTGAATCAGCTGAAAACTTCAGCCTGAAGTTTCATTGCATCCTGCCATGGTGAAAGCAAGCAGCTGTTAGAACAGTCCCCAAGAGGAATGCTTGGTCCTTAGGAACTGTGTAATATACAATGGTGGATGCTGAGGCTCAGTTGTTGTGTGGCATCACTAGAGAATAAAGTCAAGCCGTGGCACGGGAAGGTGAAAATGCCACCCCGCTCTCCAGAGGGACACCTCAGGAGTAGATGTGTTACTGAGTGCATCACACTGTGTACGGCTGTGAAGAAGTGCTCAGATCCGTATGAGCACAGAAGCTCTTAACAGAGTCAAAAAAGACCAGAATAATCTGCTTTAGAGAATATATTGGTAAGCAGAGACTAGATGGGTATAAAGTCAATGAATATCATTAAGATTATAAATTAAATGCCCAGAAAAAGAAAGGATGACATTTCATAAAATTCAAGGGTGATAAATTTTAAAAGTAAAATGGGATCCTTGAATTCAATGTAGAACTGTATTTCCTGCTTTATTGCTATCATCAGGGCAGTAAAACTACTGAAAAATTAAACTGACATTTATGTGACAACAATTACACTGCCATGATAGATGCTAAAATTAAAATTCTGGAAAGGTGGAGGCCTTCTCCGTTTGAAGAGTTTTTAAAAGTCCTACTGCAAAATACTGATCAATAAGAAATTGTCTCATTTGACAGGTAATTGCTGATTGCACTATGTTCTTGAACTGATTTGGGAGCATTTGCTACTGGAGATGTAGGGCATTAAAGGGGATCACTGTGTATGAAAATTCTTATGTTCTAATATTAATTCAATTTTTAATCATTTCATTTTAGAATAGATGCAGAAAGGTCACAAAATTTCGACACAGCAGAAGTATGTTTTTGAAAAATATTTTCTGAATTCCAATATGATACATTGATCTGATAGTAGGGATTTTGGTTTAGTTTTCCTGAGTTTCAATCCGAGTGCTGATTTGATTACATGTACAGAAAATCATTACCAGTATATCTTCATTAAATCTAAACGAGGGAAATGGTGAAAATATTTTCCTTACTGGTTTTCCATTTGGTGGTTGTTTCTAAATTGCTGTGGTGTACTTTAAACAATGCCCTGCATGTGATAAAAATGCGTTCTGGAAAATCTCTTTCCAAATTTGCAGAGGATTTAAGCATTTTTTTTCTGCAATCAATAGAGTATTTGTCTATCCACCTTTCTATCTGTTTTATTGTAATAACATAAAAACGTTTTTCAAATTACAATATATGAAATTTCTTTCCCCTTACTTTGTGATCCACAAATCACTGGTTATGTTGATTTTTCTGGGGTTGTTTAAGTTGACAGAGTAACGTAGTTTTATCCAGTTGCTATCCATGTGTGTTTCTCTCTTCCCTTTGCTTGAAAATCCATGTTGATTATGTCCAGCACTGCTCAGGGCAGGCTGCACTGACTCTCCTCCGCTCTCTCCGCAGCTGCGTGCACTGCAATGTTGTGTACTCTGATGTGGCGGCACTCAAGTCTCATATTCAAGGTTGTCACTGTGAAGTCTTTTACAAGTGTCCTATCTGTCCCATGGCATTTAAATCTGCTCCCAGCACACACTCCCATGCCTACACACAACACCCGGGTATCAAGATAGGCGAACCAAAGTAAGCAAAATTCATCTTCTACTGCATTTGTCTGCATTTGAATGACCCGTGAAATTGCATTCTGCCCTGTGCTTGCAGGACACCTCTTACAGCCACCAGTTTGTCCGCCTGCTGGTAATGTGGGATTTGTGTAGTGCTTTCATGACTTTTCAGCTGGTAGTTCATTGGGCAAAGGTGATACTTCTCTGAATGCACTAGCAGGTCTTTAAGCACTGCATGCTACAAGAGAGTGATTGTAGAATGTAATTATACAAATTATTTGGACAGGTGGCCAGTGTTGCTCATTCTAATGTTTTAATCTGCTTAGCTCATCTCCATTTTTACTGTGAATTAAAATAATGTGATTCCAAAAACAGCTGCTAAGACTAATCAGTGCTTACGCAGTGATTTTCTTAATGTGGTTGAAAAGTTGAGAAAAAGCGATTTTATCTGTTTATATAAGCTTTTTTTCCAATAGGTAATCTCTTTCTGGCTTAAAGCAGAAGTGGTTTTTCTGTAACTAGGAAAGTTGCCCATGAGGGTGGTAGTTTGCTGAAGGTGGTGACACAGGGTACAAGTAGGACTCGTTTTCAGGGTCTTTTTTTAAAGCTGTTGGACAGTGGGAGGTTCTGCTGAAGGCAGCAAGTGCTGCTGTGTGTGCAGACTCCTTCACCCTCGGATGTGAGCCTCTCTGAGCACCCCTTTCTCCTCCATCTGCCTCTTCCTCACTGCTAGAGTGCACTGTTGAGAGCAAACAGGCATTGATCTCCATGTTTTCTCCAGGGCATGCACAGAGCACCAGCATGGTAACAACTTGCAGGCTCAAGAAGTGTCATGTGATGTAATAACCAGTGTTCCTAAGAGTTCAGTTTCTCACTGTTTCTTTCTAACATATTAACAGGAGATATTTTTCTTTGTTTGCACTTCCATCAAAGCAAAATGGCAACAAACTTACCATGTCTGATACCAAATGGAAGTAATTTCTGCCTTGTGGGAAATTATGCATTGTTTTAATTCAGGATGGTATCATCAGTCAGGGGCTTTGAGGTACCAACATTTAAAACTTTTTTCAGGTTCCCATAGATTTGTCATTAGACAAATTTAACAGATTAAGATCACTGTAAGATGCTACACATATGAAAAGTGAACTGTGCTTGGATCTGCCAAATTGTTTCTGATCACATTCAGGAATTAAGTATTTTGCATTAGTTTTTTTCCACATAGATGCACTTATAATTATATTCCTTTACGAATTTACTTTGATTATTAAAGAAATGAAATTAAATTTTATTATATACTACTGTAATAAGTCACAGAATCCATAGCTGAGCACTCCTCTTAAGAAGTGGTGTTTCCTTTAAATTTGCCAGTTTTAATCACAATGCTGCCTTAAATGCATGCAGAGTGACTGGTGGGATTTTTCCAGCCCTTGCAGTGCTCAGAGTTCTTGGCTTGCCTAGTTCTGAGCAGAGCTGATAGGTTGTATTTGAGGCAATACATTCACATTCGGGTTGTCTGTGCTGCATCACGGGCAGCCAGGCTGCGTGACAGGCACCCATTGCAAGCCTCATTCCTGACCCTAGGGGTGTGGCACAGTCCAAGGACACTGGCCACCGCTTCAGCAGTGCCTCATGGCTTCTGAGGGACTCTGTAGTAAGTCACACTCCTCTGTTTACAGGAACTGGGCTCCTGGGGAATCTGGCTGCCTGCCCCTGGCATTTATTTGAACTGTGTGATTTACAATTACATTACAAACAGTTGCTGCAGAACAGATGCACTAAACTACTTGCTGTATGAAAAATGACTTTTATATGCAGGGATTCTCATTGGGATGAAATTAGATTATTTTAATATAGGGAAATGGATGGCTGTCTTGTCTTTCAACTCCAGAAAGCTCTCTCCTGTAACATACTCTAAGCTCTGGTTTCCCACAAAACCACAGAGGTGATCTTTTTTCAGTAAATAGTGTCTAGGAATGGCACTAATATATTTTCCATGGCTGATCTCTTTTTGAATACTGGAGGAATTCTTGTTTATCAAGCCAAATTATGGATATTTACGATACTATTCGTAAAAAGCGTATTATCCCACAAGTTCCTTTTTTCAAGAAAAAATTTGGGAAGGAGGAATACTATCCTCTGGTGCAGAGGCTTTGCAAATGCTAAATGTCTTTTATGTGACTGAAATCATTTTCCTGTGAGATAAAACTTGTATTTATTACAAGACAATACGTGAATTTGCTAAAAAGATTTTTGGGAAGGCCATGTGCCTGCTTTGTTGTGTACTGTGGGGCAGGAGCAGCCTGGGAGTGGGATGGGATGGGATGGGATGGGATGGGATGGGATGGGATGGGATGGGATGGGATGGGATGGGATGGGATGGGATGGGATGGGATGGGATGGGATGGGATGGGATGGGATGAACCGCCTGACTTATTCCAGCATCCCTGTAAATTACATCCTGTGGAAGCACAACTGCCTTTAAGCTTTGAACAGCATTTTAGGCAGCTGCATGTTAAACACTACTTCAATTAAATTAAAAAAAAACAAAACCAGTGTACGTGGTTGCATGGTTAAGGATTGAAAATCATGTTTTTGCTGTGTCTGAAGGAAATACTCCAGGTGTGTATAGTCATAACAAATACTGTGAGGTGTGTTGGTATGAATTTAAGTGAGTACAGTCTTTGCCCAGAACTTGTCTGAAATTCGGATCTTTACCAGATAGTTCTGCTTCTGTGAAGGCAGAGTAAAGTACTTTAGCTGCCACAGAAAATACAGAGATTTAGCTTGTGTGTTTTTAGAGAGTTACAGTTTTTATATGTGATAAATTGAGAAAGAATTTCTACATATCTCCAGATCTGCAGTGAAGGATTCACCACAGAAAGCAGGACAATAGTACATTGATCATCAGAGGATGCTGTGTAATTAATACATTTATCTTAGCATGTGTGAGAAACTGGCACCCCTTGACAGCACAAAAACAAAGTCTTTCCCAGTTAATATGAAGAAGTGTATTGTTTTTCATTTGGAGTTACAGGACAGCTTGGACATGGAAGCAATGCCCATGTTCTTGCCATCCCATAAACAGTGCAGAGTGATCCCTAGAGCTCTGGAACAATACACTATCATGATAATTAACTTAGAGGGGTGTAGAAAGCACTGGGAACATTTATGTGGCTAATGAGATGATTTAGCACTTTAGCAGGCAGGAGGGTTTGAGGGTTGTTTTTTTTAAGTGGAAGTTACTCTTAAGGATGGGAAGTGCCTGTTGCTGTACTGAGCACCTGTGGTTGGGCTTCTTTTATTTTAGCTAAACTTTCTCTGCAGCACTATCGATTACATGGCTTAGATTTCTCTCTCATGATCTGTGGTTAGAAAACTGCTGTGAGAACAGGAGGCTGGGGGACTGATGTTCAAAAGTCACATGTGCTCCAAGAAAGGAAGCATTTGGTGGTGTCTCTACATTTCTGTGACAGATTCATCAAGGCTTGGAATGGCAGATCAAGGAAATCCCGTCCTGTGCTGTTGGAGCTTCAGGGCATTGACAGAGTCTAGGTCTGGCATTCAGGAGCATCAAAGCCATGAACATTGCCAAAAATGTATTTATCTTGAAGCATGTTGCTAACTACAATTGAATTAATCACTCCTTACAATATACTGCATATACAATATACAGGTTTGTAACCTGGAGCCAGGGATATTATCCTTTATCTACAGTGTGAGTTCAGAAACTGAAGGTGTTGAACTGTCAGAGTATCCTGAGCAGATGTTGTTGTTGTATATGTAACTGGCACATGCTGTTATTTTCGTTGGCTTCTTGTTTGCACTTTCAAATTTTTTTTCTATTTTCTGTTTCTTCTACTGTTCCCATATTTTGAAATTGAAGGATATTTTGAATTAGTTTAACTTTTTTCAGGCAGTGTGAAATGATTGCTTAAACATGTCAGATCTTATCTGTGATGAGAAAAAAAGTTAACGTCATGATTCTTGCAAATAGATCATCAACATGACTGACATTGTTTATTGTGCTTCTGTTTTTAGAATAATATATAAATGCTCTATGTGTGACACTGTGTTTACTCTGCAACCTTTGCTCTATCGCCACTTTGATCAGCACATTGAAAACCAGAAGGTGTCTGTTTTCAAGTGTCCAGACTGTTCTCTTCTATATGCACAGAAACAGCTTATGATGGATCATATCAAGGTGTGTAGGCATCTTCTCTTGTTTCCTTCATGATACCATTTGTCATGCAATATATGCTGTGAGAACATACTGTGAAAAGGCACAGAGTAACAAGACTGCTGAGAGAGATGTTAATAATTCTGAGGGAGTAATCTGTCAATGTTGTTCTCAAATGTTAAAATTTTATATTTTGTTTGGTCTTCAGCATATCTGTGATGACTCAGTTGGTTTTTCTGTTAGAATGTTGATTTTGGTATACTGGGAATATCTCAGCAAGTCCAATCCTAACAAATACTGAGTTATTTATAGTGTTCTAAGTATGATTTCAATTGTTAGGAGCTGAGATTGCTGAGTGCATCACAAAACCAAACCTTTGCTGTTCAGAATTCACCAGGAAGCAGTATGTTGGTAGATGTAGAGGTTACCTGTGTTATGTGAACTCGAACATGTGTGCTTTGAAAAAAACTCCAGTGGATTTCCACAAAACACCATTAAGAGCTAATGATTCACTGTGATCCATGTAAGTCCTGGTTGGAAGGATCAGCAGCCCCCTGGCTATCATTTGTTAGCTGTGTGTTTGACACAGACTGTTATCTCATGTCATACAGACCAAAGTTGAGGTTTTTCCTTATTAACCCCTGGTGCCTGAACACAGAATGGGACTGTGGAGCCTGCTGAGCTTCTCTGGCAGAGAAACAATTTCTGAATACTATTTCCCTACTGCAGGGTGTAACACCAGACATCTTTTTTGGCTGCTAAAATCATCATTCTTCATTTTAGTCCCAACTATGGCACTTGTAACCACAGAAGTCTCTGAAGTAATGTTGAAAATAAGATCATAAGTCTTGAAAAGAACAGGTGGTCTTAAAGCCAGTCTTCAGCTTGAGGAGGAGATGAGGGAAAGGCTGAGCCAAGATGTTCAGAAATATAAGGACTGGATATTTCCTTTGTTTCTGAACTAGTAGCATTAGTTCCTGCATGTTTACTGCAAGATATCTTAGATGCTCCTCTCATGCAGCAATGCAAAACTCTGATCTGTCTGCAGTTAGCGCCAGAAGCTATCTTTACAGAAATCGCGGTGCTCAGTGTCTCACATTTCAAAGATATGCTCAGTTACTTGGGCATTATTTAACTTCTTTGGCTTTAGTGTTCCATGCCAGTATTTGAACTTTCAACCAGTGGGGTTTTAGTACGATTCACTATAAATGATTCAGACATTTTTGAGACTAAAATTAGAGGACTAGACAATACATGTGCAGTAGTACTATTGCTGGTTTTGTATTTAGGATGTGTGTGTAGCAGTAGGGACTGGAGCAAAGCAGTGTAAATTGGAATTCAGTTAAGGGGGACTGAAAAAAACAGTAACAGGTTATAAATAAAAGCAGAAAAGGATTCAGGGAGAGGATAAAAGCACAAGAGGACTCAGGGAGAGTCTGAGTGCCAGACAGAGGCAGAGCTCAGCTGCACAGAAAGTAATGGTTTGGTACGGCTAGACATAAACCATCAAGGCAGAGACAGACCTGGATGAAAGTAGGACAGAAAGGGACAGAAGGAAGCTCAGGAGGAGATTATTTAAAGCTACAGAAAATAACCCAGAATAATTCCTGCAGATGTCAATATTTCTTGATGGCAAAATGTATGTCTTATTTTCCTGTAATGACTCACTGCAAGAAAATTTCCAGCAGCCAGTGAGAGCAGATGGTGAAGGACTGATCTGGCCTGGCCTGGCCTGGAGGTGTAATGCTCCCTGTTTGGGCAGCACTAGGACTCCATACTATGCTTTAATGCTCTTGGTGTAGTTTCAAATAAGAAATGAAATTTCAAGTATTGTATTTACAAGACATTTGGAAAGTTGAACACTAACATTTGCCATGCTGACAGGTTAGGCTGGAATAGAATCTCCAGGTCAGCTTCAGTTGCCTGAGAGTACAGGAACCTCACTTCCTGCTCCTCTGTGCAGTGGGATACTAAAGCACAGTATTAGTACCTCCTCCATTACTACCCACCTGCACTTTGCTCTTAGCTGTTGATCATGTGCACTTTACTTTTTATTAACTGTTATGGGGGCTTAATCACTGGCTTTCCTGGTATTCAAAAGCTGTTAAATCAGAGAACATGTTCTACTGATGAGGTTGATATTTGCTCTAGAGCCCGTGGGTAGTTGCAAGAGCCAAAGTATTTACAAAAGAACTTGTTGCTGGAGTATCACATTGACACTCCTATATCCCCAGAATCAAGAAGGTTATAGAAAGGTTCAGTAGGTGAGAGGATCAGAATGCTGTCCTGGTAAAGGAAAGCCTTTCAGACATGGGACCTCAACAGTGGGTCCCTGTTCAGCAGTGGATTAGCTCTGGTCTGCAGTCATCCCTGCTGGCCCAAACCCTCCTCATTCTTGCTGTGTCCACGTCCACGTGTGGAACTCAGACACAACAGCTGAAGCCCTGCAGACCTTTCTGAACAAGTCTCTTTGTTGGAAGGCTCAGGTCACACCAGCACACTTACACTGGTTTGGAAATGGAGAATGAGGGAAGGAGTTCTTCCCTTCTTACTGACCATTGACTTAAAGTGCAGACATAAGTCTCTGAGGAAAGCTTCCCACCCAGGAGCTTCAGGGGCTGGAGAACAGCAGCTCAGACCCCTCTGATCTGCTGTGGGGCCCTGTCTGCCCCACACACCTTGCCCCACACTACCTAGCAATGTAGCCCTAAATGAGCATGCCCATAACCTGACTGGAGAATAAGGCAGGGCTTAACCTCAGCCTCAGCATAAAATGTTAATAAATTACATAGCCATGTGATGTTTCCAGAGTTGCCTGATCTTATTCACCAATATGCCAAGTCAACATTTGGTCAGTAAAAACACCTTTCCTTCTTGGAAATCTCTAGTCACGTAGTCTGGAATGAGGATGCTCAACTAACATGTCAGGTAAGCAAAGCAAGAAAGTAAGCTTAACATAAAGTATTTCTTGAGCCCCTTTTTCCTCCCTTAAGTTGCTAAACTGCAACTTAAACTTACCCTCCAAAGGAAGTCTCTTATTTTTTTGTGAAAATACCTACATACGGTGTCAGTTATTGTTAGGTCATGCTAGGTCTTGCCTTTACTTAATCTTGTTTCTTTACAAATATGATCTGATGATAATAGTATGCCAAACAAGTAACTGAAGGCTATTGGTTGAGTACAACTGTGTATGTCTGTATCAGTTTTTTTACCTTTTTTCTCTCTCTTTTATTGTAGTCTATGCATGGAACTTTGAAAAGTGTTGAGGGGCCACCAAACCTGGGGATAAACCTGCCTCTCAGTACTAAACCCACAACTCAAAACTCAGCCAGTCACAAGGAGGACACAAAATCTGTTAATGGAACCGAAAAGTTGGAGAAGAAATCTCCTTCTCCCATAAAGAAAGCAGAACCTAAAAAAGTCACTAGTCCTGGTTGGACGTGTTGGGAGTGTGACAGGCTGTTCACTCAGAGAGACGTTTACATCTCCCACATGAGGAAAGAACATGGAAAGGTAATGGAATATATTCAGTACAAAAAGGTGAATTAAATCTGAAGTATTTGTTTCTAAATTCCATTTGTGTTTTTGAAGATAATTCCTTTAAGTCCCAGCATTATTATTCACTGTTCTTATATCTACTTCATCTTTTTTGCTTTGGCTGCTTAGTTTTTTTCAGTTTCTACATCATTCTACTGAGAAAATCAACTGTAAGCTTGTTCATTCAGTACTGAAATTTTTTCAAGACGGAAAGAGCGAGAGATATTGCTGTATTTCATCCAAACCATCTAATCTGTTCCAGGTTCTTATTTCTTTGTGTCTTCCTAATTCCCTCTCTTTATGGTGGTGTGGTGAACGTGGCAGTGCTGGGCTTGGGCTAACAGCTGGACCCAGTCTTAAAGATCTTTTCCAACTTAAACAATTTGATTGTGTTCTCTTCTGAAGCTCAGTGCCTGTTAGCCTCAGGGAGTGGAGACTCAGTTGTGTTTTACTTGTCCAGTGAGTGCCAACTGGTGTTTCATTTAAAGGCAGACACATTCCACAGTTGAGCTGTTGCTCTAATGTGACATTTAAGAGTTCGGCTGAGTTAACAAGTTGAATTTTGTATTTAAAGCACCTGAATTTGAGATATCTTACTTAAAATGGATTGAAAGTGAAATGTGGGAATGTTGCATCCTCATGTCAGCGGAGAGACTGTTTGATGTTCTTCCTGTGTTCAGTAGCATTTCCAGTTAAATGAAATTAAAAAGACTGGCAGGCAGGAAGGCAATAGTGACCCTGCTTAGCTGTGGCAGGCTCCAGCCCCTTGCTGACATGTGGCAGCCACCTGCCAAGCCAGTCTTCACCTTTGCTGTGTGCTGGTGTTAATGCTCTCTTTCCTCAACTGGGAACCAGGGAGCTAAACTGATGTACTGTGCTGCACTGCAGCAAAAGAGCAGGACTGGGAGGGATAATTGGCTGATTTTGTCTAAGTGGAGGAGAACCACTCTGAGTGAAAATCTGTAGTTTTCAGGATTCTAATGTGCTGTAATAAATGATTGCACATTTCCAGAGGTTTCTATTACAGTTATTATCTCTAAAGCTGTTCCGCAAATTATTTTATTCTGTTTATAAGCGTTTTATGGAAAAGCTGAAAATGCTGCACTACTGAGTGTCATCTTCAATTTTCTTAGGATAACTTCAAGCAAATAGCACCCCAGCATCATTGCCTCCAGTAACTCCCACCCCATTCCTTCAGCTTCCTGCTGCCCAAATATTAACTCAGCAGAGCTGTTACTGGCAATCAGAAATGCGTTTAAGACTAAATACATTGTACATTTATGCGATTCTTAAAAACAAAGCAGCACAACCTCTCAATGAAACTGTCACTTCAGAGTGAACTAGAGAGCGATATTCAGTCTGATTCCATCCACAGCAGAGTAGCCAAAGGCATGTAAAAGAAGGTTAGTAGCATATCAATAATGCTTTTTAAATATTAGCTCTAAATCTGTGTCTTTCTCTCTCTGATGTTTATGTGCAATGTTACCTCAAGAATAGCCCTTATTATGAAATACTAAATAATTGTTGCACTCAAATCCTGGCCTGAAGGCCTCTGTCATTGCTTCCATTCAGGTGCTGGTTTTTGTGCCCATTCAGGCAGTTCCTTGAATAACACAGGAGGCACATGGATACTAAAACGAACAGAAATACAATTCCATGTCTTTCAGAAATGGGGGATACAGACCAGGTGCTATATTCCTTCCCAACCTGTCAAAATTTTTAGTAATTGTTAGCTGTCAGAAAGACTATGTTGAAAAACTAAAACTTTTACTGTGGAGAGAATAGAAATGATCATAAGATAACCAAGTATGTGATATGGATCTAATAAATAGAGGAACTAATTTACAGCCTTATTTTCTTAAGAATGATAGGTGTAGGTTAAATGCTCTAAAAGGATCCTTTCAGAAGGATTGTTTAAAACTGTAATTAAGCAATTCATGTGCTATTCCCAAAATCCATTGTCAAGCAAGGTATATGAAAATACTAGTTTCAAACTTCTAATTTCTGCTTTTGCAGGACCAGAGTGAAAGAGCTGTAATCCCTAGCTGATCCCAGGCTGGATTATACAGAGGTATTCATAGGGGAGGTGCTGCTATGTATATCCCCTTCAGACAGATCCTTAAGGTTCCAGCCCTACCTGGGAACTGTCTACACAGACAGATTCACATTTTCTGATCCTCTCCTGAGGATCCTGGATGAAGGGAGCCAGCTGTAGGGTAGAAAATTGTGTAGCCACCTTGATGTGAGTCTCTGCCTGATCTTAAAAGTGCTCTCAAAAATTAAAAAAAAAAGTTACCAGCCCAGATAAGGGAGGGTTCCAACAAGCCTGTATAACTCCTGTCTGAAACTGAATCATGTGTGTCTGCCTTCCACCAGGCAGCCATCTGCTAGCTCCTTGGACTTGTGTGCAGGTGTGTTTCTGTTAAAGGGCAGATGTTTTCTAAGTAGGAATTACCTACTCTAGCTTCGTCATTGATCATCCTTTTCTGTCAAGATAAGATGCTGTACAACAGATCATGCTGCACTTCGTTACAGAACTAATTTTTCAGTTCTTTTTGGTTTGGCTGCCATTGCAGAAACTAATGCATCCAAAATCCTGTTTGGATCTCTAGCTCGAGTCTCCCCAAGGCATTTAGAACAAGTGTGGGGTCACAGCTGGCTACCCCACATAGTGCCCCCAGGTCCTGCTGAGTATCATCCTCATCCTGCTTTTCTGACCACGGGCTTGATGCTTCTGCTCACTGCCACACAGCTACAGTGTGTGACGGCTCCATCCCTTCTCAGTTTCTTCCTTTACTTTTTCCTTACACTTGGCCAGCTGCAACATCAGTCCCACAGAAATCCCTAAACAGATGGCCATCAAATTGGCATCAGATCATACCGCTCATTTTGTCATGCCTTTCCTGAACCCTGTTAGTGTGTCAGTGTCTGTGAGATTCAAGTTTTGTCCTTCTTCTGTGCTCTTCTCCACTCCCTGTATGTGGCTGAGGAGCTCCTAGTCAGCAGCTGAGGACGTGGTTTGGTGGGAAGGCAAAGGACATAGGAAGGCAACCCCCTCATCCTGCTGCCTTAATTGATCCAGAAATAGTCCTCTGATCTTCCCTGTTTCTTTGGTGGAAGAAATTTTCTTCATCCATTGTCCGTGACACCATTTTACAGCTGGAGACAGGTGTGGGTGTGGGTGTGGGTGTGTGTGGGTGTGTGTGTGTGTGTAGCTCATGGGGGCCACACTGCTTTGAAAGAGGTCCAGCTCTGATTTGTACAGTGTTGTTGAAGGCGGGGTGTACGTGAAGTACAGTACCAAAAACAGGTAAGTGATGTTTCTTTCCTATTCATCAGAAGGTTCAACACATGCACCACTTTTACTGAGCTTTTTAAATTAAATTCTTTCTCTTTTTTTTTGAAGCAAATGAAGAAACATCCTTGTCGGCAATGTGACAAATCTTTCAGCTCATCCCACAGTTTATGTCGGCACAATCGTATCAAGCACAAAGGCATTAGGAAGGTTTATACGTGCTCGTAAGTTCTGGTTTTATTTTCTTTAGAAATGTACAATACTATACATTGTTAGTTGAACATCTTTCTTTAACTGTGGAAAAGCCAGTGTCCCATCATTTCAGATGCCCAGGACAGGCCAAATCAATTACCTATCCTGCCTGCAGAAACATGTCAGGTTCCTGAAAGTGCAGTGTGTAAAGTCTAGAATCTGAAAGTTGGCTGAGATGAGCGTTCACAGTTCCACTTTGGAGAACTGGTTTTCAGGAGTCTCTCAAATACACAGCCACTCTTCCAATCTACAAAAGGCACTTGTTAAGCATGACACTTGAATGTTTGTGTGTGTGTGTATCTGCAGGCATTGCCCAGATTCGAGACGTACTTTTACAAAGAGGTTGATGTTGGAAAAACATATTCAGTTGATGCATGGCATTAAAGACCCTGACGTGAAAGAAATGACTGAATCTACCAATATGGAAGAAAGGGAAGTAAAAGAAGACACAAAGGTAATAACTTAGAAGACTCATTCAATCACTGAGAATGATTTTTTTTGAGTATATATTCAGGATCTTTAAATAAATACAGGTACTTCAATGCCATAAATGCCTCATCTTCTGTGAAGCAGAGCCCCAAAAGGATTGTTTATCAGAGTTGTTTTAAAATTTGCCAAGGGAGAGGTTCTCACATTTGCAAGTCACAAATAGTTACGAAAATAACTGCATATTTATGCTTATATGATACACCATTTCTGTCTCTTTGTTAGGTTCCTAGTCCAAAGCGTAAATTGGAAGAACCAGTAATGGAGTTCAGACCTCCACGAGGTGCAATCACTCAGCCATTAAAGAAGCTGAAGATAAATGTTTTTAAAGTTCACAAGTGTGCAGTTTGTGGCTTTACAACAGAAAATCTTCTCCAGTTTCATGAACATATTCCTCAGCATAAATCTGATGGCTCTTCGTACCAATGCAGGGAATGTGGACTCTGCTACACATCTCATGTGTCTCTTTCCAGACACCTCTTCATTGTACATAAGCTGAAGGAGCCTCAGCCAGTATCAAAACAGAATGGGTCTGGGGAGGATAATCAGCAAGAAAACAAACCCAACCATGAGGATGACTCTTCCAACAGTGCAGCATCAGACAGAAGATGCAAAGTGTGCGCAAAGACTTTTGAAACTGAAGCGGCCTTAAACACTCACATGAGAACACATGGCATGGCCTTCATCAAGTCCAAAAGAATGAGTTCAGCTGATAAGTGATCAGATTGTTTGGGATGCAGAAATCTTGCTCCACATTGGAATACTAATGACATTTTTGTTACAGAAAGTTCAAGGTATAATAGTGTTAACAGTACTGTTCAGGCTGTTGCAATATATTCTGCATAAAAGTGTCCCCTTCACCTCATTGTCTATACCCTCAGAACCATTGAAGCAGTATTTGAGTTGAAAAATGTTTGTATATATTTAAACTAATAATTTTTATACTCTTTGGTTATGTGTTTGTATCAATATCTAGTGGAAAAACTGGGGTTTTTTTTCTGGTTATTTTCTGTTCTTTTGTAGTAAGTTTCTTTAAAACAGAGTTCTGAATGCCGGGGCAGTTCCTTGGGTTCTCTTAAACTGTTTGGTTTTTGAATGCTTCTGAAAGAAAGTTTAGCTAATGGAAGTGCATCAGGAGGAGGTCTAGGAGGGGAGAGGAGAGAGGAAGCAAGCTAAGGGGAGATTTTAAATTCTAAAGAACTTGGGCTTCCAAATGTCTGAGGAAGCTTTTAAACTTTTTCTTACAAAATATATTATAAAAAAAGATAAAAGTACCACTGCATGTGTAAAATAAAGTGCTGGTTTTTAGGTGGCAACACCAGAACAGGTGCAGACCCCCTGGAGTGGCAAAGTACTTTTAAAGAGTATAAATGCACAACTCTTGAGTATCATGAAGTGTCTTTTTTAGGCTACCAGGTGCTTGTGATCAAAGGTCAGATTGTTACAGATGGGCTGGGCTGCTCTGGCTTTAAGAAATAAAATGTAATTAGAGGAATAGGTTTATAATGATGATGTTTTTTGTCATGTAATTTATTAAACATATAGAAGTGATTACACAGCATTATGTATTTTCCTTGCTGGTTATTGAAACAAAATAGTTGACCCTTGCTATAGGGGTTGGGATTTGCCAGCTCCACATGATCATGCCAAATGTTCTGGTGCTTAGTGTCACACACAGCCACAACTGGGAAAGAGCCAGCCCCAGCCAGGAGCAGGACTGGGGCTTGCAGCTTTAGCGTAGGCCCTGCGGAGCTCGGCCAGACATTGCAAACTCCTGTCCAGCACCACTAGTTTTGCTTGCACAAGTACAAAAAGGTACCATACTGTTCCTTTCAGATAGAGTTCTCTGTGAGAGTATATTTTTCGTTTGTTTTTGCATTTTATAACTTGTATGTAACCCTACAAAAAATTTTTGTACCTTTTTTTAAAACTAATTGTGTATATATAAGATAGCTGCATGATAAACAGTAGTAATTGTTGGGTTCCTTAAAAGTCTTGCTGCTGTCAGATGTTATTATACACGATGTCCATTACAACTGTATTAAACACATTTCATATGTAAATAAATGTGGAGCATTTTGCCCCAAAAGATTTGTGAGATTCTGTTATTTATCGTTAAATTCTAATAATTTTAAAATTTGAAGTGTTTAAAAAAATATAGGTCCTCTCAGCCACCTCTGTAAAATTTAATCATTCTGGAAATTGTTTATCAGGTACAATAGTTCTGCTCTCTCCATTCTCATTCCTAATCTGGCTCTTGGGTAGATGCTTGTTAGCCCATTTGTATTACTGGCATATCAAGTGCTTGTGAGGTAGTTCATCTACAGTGCGCAGTGGACACAGCACCTCAGTGTACGCTGGCCACTGCCACCACTGCCCTTCCCATTTAGTGGATACCTCTGAACACTTGTTTGTTGATGTGCACTGTCAACTGTACAACAAATGAGTTATCACTATGCAGAATGGTGTTTTGTATACAGTGAACAGATAATAAAAGTTCAATTTTCACAGCCATTACTATTACTTTTCTTTATTTTCCCTTTTCACTGTCTTACACCTGCAAGTAACCTGATGATGCAAATGGCATCATGGTGCCAGGGTGTCACGCTGCCACTCATGTCCCCAGAGGAGCTCCTGCACAGCCAAGGAACGCAGCCCAGCTGCTTGGCAGCGGGCTCTCTTTGGGTCTAGCTGGCAGAGAAATTTAACTCTCCTGCCAGTAATCTCTTGAAAGGTTTAAGAGATAGAGGGCCTTGAACTGCCCCACAAGCTCCAGACACATTTCTGTGTCAGAACTGCCATATCTCCTTAACAGGAAGAGGATGTCCTGAAAAGCAGGAGGCGAACAGGTTTTAAAGCAAGGTGAGATATGGTGAAAAGGCACAAATATCAGTAGGCATACCTAAAGGAATTATTTCCTCTTGGAAACTACAGAAGAAATTTTTAAACTTATTTTTGTCCAAGATCTGACATCTAAGTTGTTTGCTTTTAATTAGCAATGTGAGACTAACAGTCAGTGATGACATAAATACTCCTCTTTTCCTGTGAGGATTGAGTAATGGATTAAACCTCATAAAACCTCTCTGAGAGTTAGGAAAGGGGTCATGTAGACTCTACCATTTTGCAGCCACTCTTGTGGTTGGAAACAAAGGTGCTTAACAGTGCAACCTCAAATTGCAATAGAAACTAAGGCTATAAATCTCCTCCTGTTGTGTGCCTTCCCATTCCATCCCATCTCTTCAAGGAGGCATGGAGTGCACCAAGGCCTCTGCCCAAATATCCAGCTGCAAACTGCCCAACCAGGACTGCACCAACGCCCGGGTCCATCTGTCAACACAGCTGCAATAAACCTGCTTTTTCACCTGCTAATATTAGGGCATGTGGGCAGCGACTACCATGTGCATCTGCCTCCCTTGTCCCTGGGCATGACACAGGTGTGCTGTGCCCACCCTCACGGTACCCCCAAATACCTCCCTCAGGAGCTGTTGAGTCTTGGCCTGCTTGCCTGGAGGCACAGCCGGAGCTAAATTTGGCTGGCCACAATCCCTGTACTTCTCCGGACTTGGCTGGTGTTTGTATTTCTGAAGGGTGTTTACAGATGCACAACTTGACCTACCAAAGGCCCAAATGTTCTCAGTTCTTAACCTCTGTCTACCTGTGGGGAATTCAGTTTGGCAAGCCTATTTACTTTTAAAAGGATTTTTATAAAACTCCGACCTTTTCATTCTGTTAATATTACCTTTCTCAGTACACTTACCGTACACACACAGCTGCCAGGCCAGTAACAGCACACAGAAGAACCTGTTTTAGTTTAAAACCTTTCTCAAATATTAGGGCAGTTCAGTAGTCAATTATTTGTATTTGAATTTCAGATTATTACTCAAAGTTTATCTGCCCAGGCTCTGTGAAGGGTGACTAGGAACAGTGGGGAATGGACTGACAAGAGAAATAAGTACAGAACTGGTCACCCATGGAAGGCACAAGTGTTCCTGACCTACATCCCCAGGCTCTGTGTACATAGTAGATTCTGCAGCCAGGAGTGGATAAGGACGCAGGAGCATGAAAGAAGGAGCCACTTCCTGGCTCATCCCTGGGCACTTGCTCACTTTGAAAAAAAAAAAAAAAATTGTAATCGCTCCTCAACAGTGACCATACAAAACCTGGTTTTGATGTTATTTCTTTCCTAGATGGAAAAAAAAAATACCTTTCCTCATTGAGAACCAAATGGCCCATTTGAGGGCATCACAGTGAGGTACTGCACTGGGAATGACCCAGATTTACCTGGAAAATTAACTGGAGGCACTACAGCTCTCTTCTCTGAACCCCAGAATTCTATTTTGAAGGAAGAAATGTATTTGAAACAGTAATGTAACTATTAGCCAAATAAACTGAGCATAGTACCCTTCTCAAATATGTCCCCTTATATGATTTGGCAAAAGACTTTATGCAGTTCATTTATCATCTGTTCTCAAATTGTGCTGCTTTATATTCAATGGCTCTAATGTGATGGTGGGGATATGCATGCAGAGCATTATCAGCATTGCTCTCGCCGGGTCACTTGGCTAACAGTGACATACCTCTGCAGGCCAGACCAATATTGCAGGTCAAGCACAACAATATTTCCTTATTTAGTGATTGTTCTGATATTTTTTTTCCCCTGTTCCATGGGAGAAGGGGAAGAAAAAGAGAACATTATTTGCTAAATTCAATTGAATGTTCAGATAGCTGGATCCCTCCCTCCCCTTACCCTTCTTCCTGAGGAAAAAGAAATTATTTTCACAAATAAACTATTCCCTGAAACAAATCCACTCAGCTGAAATCCAATTAGCTCTGCAGACACTGGGTCACAGAGCAGACTCAAAATGTTGACTCATAGCCTTAGAAAGTGACACTGGGGTTGCAAACTGTGCCAGTGAGTCCTTGCCAGCTCCCAAAGCACATGACAAGACTCAGGAGAGGAGTGACACAAGACAAAAGCCACGCATGCTCCCAGGCAGTGGCATCCAAAGTGGGGGTGAGCATCCATGGGCATGCAGGGAGCAAATAGTCTTTCTGTTGTTACAAAACTGCAATGGAGCACAAGGATTAAAAGTATCCAGAATAGGAGGGAGTTCTATGCCCATCGCCAGTCCCCTGGAAATTAAAGAGCTGTCATTCAATATTATATATAGAGGTAGTACTAATGCCTGGCTGTGTGCAAAGGTCTGGCAAATCTGCCAGAATGTCAAGAGCTACATTTTCTGCGTACTAAAAAACTAGCATGATATTCTAGCTGCAGAGCTCCAGAAGATCTACTGTACAAATATTGAAGTCAAACATCCAGCGCAGGGAAAGATTTCAAAACACATGTAACCTTTAATAATCAAAATCATGCAGATGGTAAAATAACAAAGCCACTAAGAGAGGTGTGGGTGAATCCCAGCATCTCTGAAAAAGGAAGAAAAGCAACTTCCCAATATGTATCTCTTGCCTCACCACAAGCAATGAAGGAGTCCAAGTGTTTTCTGAGCTATCAAACACCAAGCACAATCAAACCAACAGTCAACAGAACTGCAGCCTCAGAATTAAGTGTGGGTTCTTGCCTTGGACAAAAGAAAGTTCCCTCTATGCGAACAAAAACATAAGCAGCTTCAATCCTCCCAGGTCTCAACACAAAGCTGCCTTCTCACTTTTCTAAATTCTCCATACACTAACTCTGCTTCTTCTCTCTGCTTGTTAAAGAACTAGAATTTACCACCTCGATTTCCACTTGTCATTCTCTCCATCAGGAATGTCTGCAAGGAATTGTTCTACCACTGAACTTTGTCATTTACATTCTCTCAGCTGCTGCCATCTCCCTGCTGAGTGGCTTGTCTTTTGCTTCCAAAAATTATATTCCTGCTTCACAATAAGCAAGAACAATTTCCTGCCTGTTTGATGAATAAAGCACTACCCAAAAAATAACACTCAGAGATTATTCTTCTATGACAGCCATTTGTCTTTGTTCTGTGAGTGGCAGTATTGCAACTCTAGTCTAGGATGAAAATTCATCCATTTATGTTCAGCCATTCCTTGTGTGACCAGGTAATAGAAAAGTGTCAAATATTTACTGTTAAGTGCAAATATATAATTAAATACAAAGTAAGGATTAAAACTATTGTACTTTAGGAGGAATTTGGGTGTGATACATAGTGTTTTGGAACAAAAGCTGGGGTTTTATTCATATTGATGCACATATATATGATTTAATTAATTAATAAAATGAATTAATAGCTAAAGTGGAATGTACAGCTATAACCACAATAAATGATAGAGATTTCCTTCCAATAGCAAAGCAAATTTAACAAAGATGTTTTTGTCAAATTGCTTCAGATTGCTATGAGTTAGTGGTCTGAACCCTAGTGTAAATTACTGGTATGTTCAATGAGATTTTTAGACACTGAGGTTTGTTAGTCTCCCTCATGTTGATTGTACAGCCTGTATCAATTTTGTCCCAATCACCATTCTTAATCTCTGTTTTCTTGTGGTTTTTTTGGGTTTTTTTTTTTTTTTTTTTTTTTAAATTAAAATAAAGGCAAGCAGATTTGTACACAAAGGCAAAAAACTCTATTTAAAAAAAAAAAAATCTGTCCAAATAGTATGGTATGAAAAACCTACTCAGGGAATTGCTTGAGTAGAAAAACTTTTGCTGGGCAAGAGTCAATACAACATTTCAGTGGGCAGATGCCACTTGTACAGAAGATATGACTTTGTTACACACCTTTTAAATTAAATTCTTAATTGCACAAAGAAAATTCAGAATCTTTTCACCACCTTTGAGCCTGCTCTTGTCTATTTTCCTTCTCGCTTACTAATTAGTTCTGAATATTGCATCTGCTCAAAGAGGATAGGGGTTTTTCTCTGAGTATTTAAAGGATAGCAGAGAACTAACCTGAAATTACAGCAACTTAGAGGAACTTCTGTGTAGTAAGTAAAAGAATACTGTTGTCACTGGAAGAATAATTAGATGAGGTGAAGGATCTTATCTAGATCATGCCTACCTAGTGTCCTTGGAGCCTTCTTTCCAATTTGGCATTTCTATTCATTCCTGAGAGCATCACACCTTCCCGTGTGCTCTAATGTCAGTTCTGCCTCTCTTAGTCAGTCCTAGTCTGTTTCATCCAACTGTTTACCAGCATTAAAGTCTTGATGTATTTCTAGTAAATTACTAGAAATTAAAAAACACTGCTCTGGTCAGATGGTTTGTTTCCATTTATCTTAGTAGCATTTCCATGTGTTCTCTGTTCTTCCATTCTCAGTCTTCAGTGGGTAATTTTAAACTTGGTGAATGCCCAATGGGCGTTTTGGCCCATTTAATTCACAGGAAATCAGGCTCGGGGCTGTGACTTGTATCTATGTGGCTGCTTGCTGCTTCAGGCTCATGCAACCATTCAGGGACAAACTGGAAATGGGTATGAAGTCTGCCCGTGCTCCTTGGGGTCTGACCACTGCCAGGCACACCGAGTAGCCCCGGCCCATCCCTGCCGGGGCACCAAAGAGCTGCGGATTTTCCGGGCCTCTGTGCTCTTCTCTGATCGGGGCCCTGCCGTGGTCCCTGAGCAAACGCTGAGGTCACCGCTACCTGCTGAAATTATGAAATTATTCCACTCAAAACCGCTGAGGACACTGCGATGCCCCTCGCTGCCTTCGCACCCCTCCGTCCCCTCACGAGGCGGGAGGCCCCTGACGGGGACACGGCCCCTCACGGCGGCACGGCCCCTGACGGGGACACGGCCCCTGACGGGGACACGGCCCCTCACGGCGGCACGGCCCCTGACGGGGACACGGCCCCTCACGGCGGCACGGCCCCTCACGGGGACACGGCCCCTCACGGCGGCACGGCCCCTCACGGCGGCACGGCCCCTCACGGCGGCACGGCCCCTGACGGGGACACGGCCCCTCACGGCGGCACGGCCCCTGACGGGGACACGGCCCCTCACACCGTTCCCGCGCTCAGCACAGCGCCCCCTGGCGGCCGCCGCCGCCCGCCCCTCACAGCGCCCCCCCTCACAGAGCGCGCGCGCCTCCCCTTCCCGCCAATGAGCTGCGCACACGCAGCGATGGCCCCGGGATGTCCGCGGCATTCGCCTGACCCAAGACTCTCCGCGCCCGGGAGAGCGGAGCGGCCGTCCCGATGCTTCTCGGGCGTGCGAGGCTCTTTACGCCGAGCCCAGGGATCTGAGCGTTCACCGACGGTCCCTCGGTACAGCCAGCTGCTCAGGCACCTCCAGGGGCGAGTAGCAAGGGGCCTCGTCATCAGGACTTTTCGCCGCGATGCGTCTGGGAGTTATGGTTCACCTGGCCGAGGACGCCCGCCGTGCGTCAGCAGGGCGGGAGAGGAAGGAGACTACAGATCCCAGAGAGCAGCGCGGGCCCCGCTGTCCACCCTGGCGCTGCGCTGAGGGCGGTGGTGGCGCAGGGCGGCGGGTTCCGCGGCGAGGCCGCGATGGATCTGTTCGGGGACCTGCGGCGCATGAACAAGCGGCAGGTACCGGGGCCGCGCTCGCGGCTCGTAGCCCGCACCGGGAGCGGCGGGTTTCGAACGCCAGCTTGCAGGGTCCTTCCCACCGCTGTCCTTCCCCGTGTGCTGCCGAGAAAAGGAACAAAAATGAAGGAGTGTGGTTAAAGCGCATCCGCCGCTGGAAGGGCTGGCGGAGCAGGAGCATTTGAGGGCAGAAAGTCAAATCACTGATTTTCTAGATAAGAAGTTTCAGTATGACAGTAGCAGGAAATTATCTTTTGTCGTCTCTCGTCTCCTCCAGCTCCTCTTTTTAAAAAAAAGTCACTCCCAGAAAGTCAGCCTCTGGTGATAGTCCGGTGTTCCACACGTCCCTTGGGATATTTCCGAGCTCGGGAGGGAGGCAGGGCCGTGTGACCGAACCAGCTTTGATCGTTTGCCAGGTCGCTTCCCCAGCTTCATGAGCCTTTATCAGAGTGTTTGCGTCTGTCACTGAAACACAGGAGTGGATTAATCCAAGACTAAGGCACACAGAGGATTCCAGCCTTATGCTGCAGTTTGGTAGATTCTGACGTGGCAACCTGTGCTACCAGACTTGTGTTGGAATAGGATTTCAGCATAAAAGCCTAAAATTTGTGGTGCACTTGAGTTAAAGTTCTATGTTGTGCTTCTAAATACAATACAGTACCTTTAAAAACCAATTTCCTTGTTTCACACAGCTATATTACCAAGTCTTAAATTTTGCTATGATTGTGTCTTCTGCCCTAATGATCTGGAAAGGGCTGATCGTGGTGACTGGCAGTGAGAGCCCCATTGTTGTGGTGCTCAGGTGAGTCAATTGAAAGGCTTTCTGCTTCAAGTCCAGGTCTTGTTTTGCCTTTTGTCTCCTCTCCCTTCCCCTTGGATACAGCTGGAATTTGAAATGTCACCTATTTAAAGAAGGACTCAAACACTGTCTTTCTTCTGGCTGTGTTTGGGCTCCAGCAAAAGTTGCATAGGGCCAGTAGCCATGGGCCAGTTCCCACTGAGCTTTGTAGGAGCAGTAAATGTGTCAGACCCTTTAAAATCCAAGTTCCCTAACGTAATGGGTAAACTCCTGCAGATTGCTTTCTGGGATTTGGGTTCTGTTAAAAGTCTGAGTGGTGTTACTGAATGGGTGAAGCTACAGATCTCTGTTAAAATTGTGGGTTTATCTGTAAGAATTAAATGTTCTTTGATTTCATGGTACTTCTTTCATTTATGCCAACAAACTTTCTCTTTCTTGTTGTTTGTAGTGGCAGCATGGAGCCAGCTTTTCACAGGGGAGACCTGCTGTTCCTAACAAATTTCCATGATGACCCAATCAGAGCTGGTGAAATAGTTGTTTTTAAAGTTGAAGGCAGAGACATTCCAATAGTGCACAGAGTTATCAAAGTACATGAAAAGTAATGCAACTTGGTGGTTTTTTGTTTGTAAATCTCCTTTCCTTCCCCGTGGCTTTCGGTGTCAGTTTAATTGTGGTTCAATGTGTGAGAAAGGCAAGTGAGGATAAGCAGTGAGAGAAAGCTCAGCTGTAGGATGTGAGCCACTTCTGTCCGCAGTTCTGTGTCACACATCTTGAGGGTTTGAGACCCTTCCCTCAGCGAAGCTGCTCAGGGTTGGAGCAGGTAGAGCTGTGCCCAGGAGGGACTTTGGCAGCAGGAATGTGCACGGGAGCAGAATCTGCTTCTATGCTGATGGTTGTACAGTTGGGACTTTGCTTGCGAGAGCAAATTTTTGATGAAAGGTGGAGATTCAGAATCAGGGTGCAGCCTGACAGAGTATGTGAGCTTTGCTAACTGAAGTTTTCCAAATTTGATTCAGGATAAAAGAAGAGACTCTTCTTATTCTTGTGTCTCTTGGCCACACTGCCCATGGCAATTCATGCTGAAAAGCAGCAGGGAAGGGGCTTGGTTTGGCTTTGAGTGCAGATGCCTACACTGCTAAACAGTTCCTCCCAAACTACAGTTCTGCTCCCATTTCTGCACAGTGAAAAGCTAAGCCGGAGGTGGCAAGCATTGGCGTATTTGCTCCACGAACTGAAGGTGTTTATTTTTTGAGTAATGTCTGTTCTTCTGTGCTTTTTTAAAATTTCCAAGAATCACCTATTTAATTTTTTATTACCTAGTTTGTCATTATGAGAACTCCTCATTTCTTGATATCAATATTTAAGCAAAATTCATTGGCAGACTGTAAACTTAAGAACTGTATTTGAATTCATGTTCTGTCAAAGATGCTAATAAACACACAGGGGTTGTTGAGGAAGTTTAGTGCCTGGATGGACAATGTCCCTTTCATCAACATTAATGCTTGCTTGCCACCTCCAGTTTTCATGTCCATTGTGTAATTGCTTACATCAGTTGACGATCTAGGAGTGTTGTAAAAAATGTTTCTTGTTAATATCTGTTGATAGATAAAGTCAGTAAAGTCTGTAATGTTAATGATTTAATGGTGGTTGTTCAATAAACAGGGCTGAAAGCAAACATTGTTATCTAATCTTGTAGCACTTTTTATCCTCATTTGCTTTGTAGATGTTAATTGAGATTTTTAAATTAAGTATTATTTAGTTTATCACCTCATTGCCTTCTAGAGGAAATGGGAACATCAAATTTCTGACTAAAGGGGATAATAATGAAGTTGATGATAGAGGCTTGTACAAAGAAGGTCAGAACTGGTTAGAGAAGAAAGATGTTGTTGGAAGAGCAAGAGGGTAAGTAAAGCAAAATGTACTTTGTAATTAAAGAGAAAAATTAGCTCTTAAATTGGTTCTGCTGTTGATACAAACCAGATTTGATGTATTTTTAAAATTTTTAAAATAGAATTGTAATTTAAAAGAAAACCTAGAAAAGTTGCTTCCTATAGTCCTCACACTGATGTGGAGTGTGGGGGGGGAAAAGAGGGCATTTAGCAAATAGCTCACCTGAAAATACAATATTAACCATCTTCTCCTTGTAATTGCTGGGAATTTCTAGGAAATTGTTTTGGCATTCCACAGGAATTTTATGGAAGGTTTGAGCTTTTGATTTTGTCTCCTTCTCCTTCAGCTGAGCTGAAATCTCTTCAGATTTTCTCAGATAACTTTGATTAAGGAAAACTAAGGAATTTTACTTCCTATTCAGATCCGCATTAGGTGTAAATTATGGGATCCCACTGAAATATTCCAGACTGAGTAACATTAAAAGACTTGCGTGTAATATTTGAGGGTTAATTTTACATTCACCTGTTTTATCAATTACAGGTTTTTGCCCTATGTAGGAATGGTAACTATAATAATGAATGACTACCCAAAATTTAAGGTATGTATACTGACATTTTGAATACTTGAATTGCTAAAATAACAAGTACAGACAATAAGAACCTTGCCTCTAAGCAGACATGTTAAAAAATTTGTATCTGTAGTTTGGTACCTAACGTAAGATGAGCTGGGTTTCCTTGCTTACTGATGGGCAGTAGAATTTGTTGTTTGTAAGGAGTTGAAAACATGTAATTTCTCAGAATTTTGTTAGTTAAGTGTATGCAGTTGTGATGCCTGATGAATTTTATCACTTTAAAGTCTTCCTGCAATTTTGTAGTATCAGAGCTCTGTAATTGTGCAAAGTGTGGTGTTTGAGAGGGCACCTTTTGAACAGTTTGTGCTTTCAGAGCTCAGTGGAGAGGAATTGTAACGCGTCTGTGTTCTGTGTTTCTTTGCAGTATGCTCTCCTGGCAGTGATGGGAGCATATGTACTGCTCAAGCGGGAATCCTAAACACAAGAACAAAGGGAAATATACAGGGGGAAAAAAATAATATATTTCAGATGGTTTCATTTCTCTGTATGATGACAAAACTGTGCAAGCTTTTGTCTTATCTAAATAAACGACAACTAATGAGTGAAGCTGTTGGCTGCTGGCTAATTACAAAATGATGCATTTACCACCTTCTACAGACTGCTCTCAGCTAGCCTGGCACTGGTTTGGAGGACTGGAGCAGCCAGTTTGATGCTGGTTTGGTGCTGGAGCAACCAAGGGCTCTCTTGCCATGCTCAGTGGGTTTGACTGACTGGTGCTGCATCTGGATCCACTTTTGCCCTCCTGTTTGTTTTGGGGGTTATTTTTAATCTGTCAGTGCCCTCTTTTCTCCACCATACAAACTATTTGGATCAGTGCTTGTAAGGACACAGAATCTCTGAACAGGTAGTAAGTTCTAAGAGTTTAGTCAGACTTATGCCTTAGTTGGCTGGTTGCGGCTGCCAAAAACAGCCAGGCAGGGGAGTTCCACTCTGACTTGGTACTGAGCAGTGGGGACTCAGAGCATTTTCTCTGAATTTGAAACTTGCTCTTTCACAAGGTAAGGAAAAAAGCCCAGATGGCCTGATTTTTAGAGGCCTGCTTTTTAGGGACTGTGTGTGTTGCTAGCGTTCAGGCTGTTGATGATCTGCCTTTTGTGTTCTAGCTCTTAAACTAACCTAACAAAAAGGTTTTCTGGGGCTTTAATAACACTTGTAAATTACTGAATGAATAGCACAGTAGTGCACTTCAGGGATATTGCCGAGGCAGGGAAACCAGAGCTCTTATGCCAGTTTGGAGAATGTATTATTCTCTCCTATCATATAACACCTGAATAGTGTTAAACATAAAATTGATTTTTCATTAAAAAACTTACCTGATAACTGTCTTTCATGAAATTTGGCATTTCAAATTTCAAATGTCAGTGTTGCACCTTCAACAAAGCAGAACTTGTTTTCCTTGCTGGCTTTGATTTTGTAGCTTTGATAAGGAACAGCATGATGCTTTTTACCTCTGGAGTTCTGTTTCTTCTGTAATCCCTTACCTCTGCAAAAATACTCTATTATACAATAATGACACCTTTTCTGTTGTAACAGCTCATGCTTAGCAGACAACTGCTGAATTTCTCCAAGTAATATTACTTCTTTTGTGTCCTACTAAGTGGTTTTCATGTCCAACTGTATTATAAAAATTACTTATTTTGTGTCAAATTGTATAGAAATAAAATCAAGTATAATAAATGGCATGGCAGAATAATATTGGGATCATTAATGGAGTCTTCCTGGAAGTGTATCATCCCAGTTGAGAAAAAATAATGTGTTTTTTGGAGTGTATGTGGAGTAAGATTTTTTTTCTTTCTCTTGACATTGCTGAAATCCAGATTTATGCTGTCCACCTACCCCAGTATGAGCACAGTCAGCTCTAATTTGGAGAGTGCAGTTGGACATTTTGCAGCTGGTCAACTGTGACACTGGGATCTAGTCACAAGAGTGGCTCAGAGCCGTGCCAGAGGGGATCAGAGTGGATGTTGGAAACCATTTCCATACTGAGAGGGTGCTCAGGTCTGGAGCAGCCTCCCTTGGGAAAGGATGGATGCCCCAGGCTCAGCATTCCAGCAGCACTTAAACAGTGCCCTTGAGCTTCTGGGCAGTCGGAAAGGGCTCAGGCTGTTGGGCCGGGTGGTCCCTGTAGGCTGTTCTGGTCCACAGGCATGTCCATAAATGCTTCCCATTTGAATTCTGCAATTATTGAACCCTTCCACTTCAAAAATCATAAACCCAAACTTGTGGCTGCCACAGCGGCCTGGCACAAGTTAAATGTGCAGTGAGCAATCACTGTGCTTAAGCTTCAGCTGTCCAGGGCTTCCCAAAATGCAGCACAGTGTCAACTATCTTACACTGGACCTTATTAAATAAATGTTACTATTTCATATTATTCAGCCTCTGTAAAGTTGCGGAGCTCTTTTCTGAGAAATGTCTTCAGTTCTTCAGGGAGCTGTTGCTGCACTGAGTCGATGTTGAGGTTATTTGCAGAACACCTGCTCTGAGTGTGGGTTGGAAATGCTGGAGATTAGTCTATTCAGCATCTTCAACATTTGCAGAGTATTCCTCAGTGATCACGCCTATTATTACGTTGGAGATAGGCTTCCACCGGTGTTTGTTCTGTACATACTTCCTGGCTGCGTGTAACACCAGGGTCCCTACAAAGAAAATGATGAAAGGCACACCATTCTTATATTACCCTTTTTTATAGCCATTAAATATGCATTGCTGATAGAACAATGATGCTTGTATAAAATGTGAAGGAAGCAGATTAAAGTGTTATCATGGTAATAGCACTTAAAAACCATGAATGTTCTCCTGTCATGAAGCACAGCAACATTTTGCCTTGCCGTGGATATATGAAAAGGGGAAGGGTATTTTAAAACAGAGAGAGCTGTTTCTTGATGTTTAAACACAAACTGATGTTATCAGGCTTCTTCTTAAAGAGGAATATTGTCTTGGGTGACTTGAGTCATTCAGAGTTCATAAAATCCTTTGGTTGTACCTGGTTCCTTTTCTGTTGTGGGGGATCCAGAATAATATTTCTCTATACAATGAAGTTACTATTTTCCTTAGAAGGGTAATCAATTAATAATTAGAATAAATCCTTATGAACAAGTGAATAAATAATTAAAGGCATAGTACATATACAACATACGAGAAAGGTTTATTTGCTTGCATGGTATTTTCAGTACAAGAGACTTGGGACTGAGTAAGAATTCATGTTTGGTTGGTTTTGTTTTTGTTTTCTGAAATGGACAATTTCCTGAATTTTTAAATTTCTTGCCTTGGTTGCCCCAAATGATTAGGAGTTTCTCTGGATTGCAATATTTTATTTGATCAGCTGTCACTCAGAACAGAGCACATGTTGGTAGCTGTACTGCGAGCTGCACAGTGCAACTTGAGGCATGAAAATACTATTGTGAATTAAGCACGAATGCATAATTAATAACCAAAAGAAAAGAATGAATCGCATTAATCAGTAAAAGAAGATGAAACAAACTGTGACTAAACAAGGGAACATTTTGGCTCAATACAGCAGGATACACGATTGATTTCAAAAGAAGAACTTCAAAACAAGAGTTTGCCTGGAAATTATGTTAATTCATATCCGTGTGAGTTTCCAGTAGGGATAGTTCAGTTCCAGTCATGTTGGGGCTGGCTGGAGGAGCTGGCAGGTTCCTTACAGTCAGCTCTGCTTTCTGTGTATCCCGACTCTGCCGTAGGTCTGTAGACAGCAAAATCATCTCATAAACTGCACACATTACACGTGGCTTCATCCTGTCTGCTGTTCTCTTGGGTGACAAACAGGCACATCAGGACTTTATGTCCCATCACTGCTCACCCACCTTCACTTCAGTGAAACCACTTTGTGTTCCACTTCAGGGCTTTTCCAGGATGTACTGCCTCTTTTCCCTGCACTGCCTCTTCAGGCTGGAATTCTTTTCATCCATTTACTACTAAGTTGGCCAGTTCCAGGTGCCTCAGGGGCTTCAAAGTTTACAGGGTCCCTGTGCAGGGAAAGCAGAAAGTCCTGTAAATGCGCTTCCATTTACTGTCACTTGTGACAGGAAATTTAGGTGATACTGGAAAATAAAATAAGCTCTTTGCACCAGATTTTCATTTCCAGCGAGGGACAGCGAGCCCCTTTGCCCCAGGTGCAGCCGCATCGAAGCCCGCACGGTGCGGTTCTGCAGGGCGGGGGTGACGTCGCCCCCTGCAGCTCCCGGGTCCCCTCCGCGGCCGTTGCCGCCCTCTGAGGAGCTCCGGTGCCCGGGCGCTGCCGGCAGCGCCGCCCCGAGGTGTCCGGGCCGCCCTCAGCACCGACTCCCGGCGGACGGAGAAGGGGAGCACGAACTTGTGGGACGCGCCCGTGTTGCGAAGGGAAGCGAGAGGGAGAGCGGCCCCCCCTGCCCCGGGCCGCGCCCCGGGGCCGGCACCGCCTCAGCTCCCCCCGCGGGCGCCGGCGGGGCGGGAGCGGCCCCGTGAGGAGGCGTCAGGCGCGGGGGCTCCGCTCGCGCCGGGCCCGGCTCCGGATAAATGAGGGGCGGCGGCGGCGGCGCTTCGGAGCCTTGACGGAGCCGGAGCGGAGCGGATCGCGGCTCGGGCAGCACCGGCAGCACCCGCAGCAGGGCACGATGCGGGGCGGGCGGCCCGCGGCGCTGCCGCTGCTGGCGCTGGCGCTGCTGACGGCGCAGGGCGGAGCGGCGCCCCTGCAGCCCGGCGGGACCCCCGCGCTCACCAAGATCTACCCCCGCGGCAGCCACTGGGCTGTGGGTAAGTGCGGTTTAACTCCTACAAAGGCACTGGAACGCAAGGTTCCTGCGTCCCGTGTCGAGGCAGGGTAAGTCTAAAACCTCGGCTTCTCCATCCACTTTTATTCCAGCAAATCTTACCAAGAGCTTCTCTCTATCTCCAGACAAAGTGCTTGGTAATCGCTGCCCCTTTCTCAGCCACGTTTTCTCTGACAGTGTAACACAAGAGACAGAAAAAATTAATAGTACTGCGTGACACTGACAAAGTCTTTGCTCCCAGTAGTGCTACAACTCGACATTCCCTTCCCTTCCCTTCCCTTCCCTTCCCTTCCCTTCCCTTCCCTTCCCTTCCCTTCCCTTCCCTTCCCTTCCCTTCCCTTCCCTTCCCTTCCCTTCCCTTCCCTTCCCTTCCCTTCCCTTCCCTTCCCTTCCCTTCCCTTCCCTTCCCTTCCCTTCCCTTCCCTTCCCTTCCCTTCCCTTCCCTTCCCTTCCCTTCCCTTCCCTTCCCTTCCCTTCCCTTCCCTTCCCTTCCCTTCCCTTCCCTTCCCTTCCCTTCCCTTCCCTTCCCTCAGTCAGTAACAAAGTCCTGCTGATGTTTGAACAATCAAAGCTTTACCTGTTTTGGTTAATTTTGTGCTACTTTAATTGTTGTTGCAGGACATTTAATGGGGAAAAAAAGCACTGGAGATTTTCCTTATGGTTTTGAAGAAGAAAACAAGACACCATTTTCAGCATTACCTGACAATATCAAGCAGCTGGAAGAGTATCTGCAGTGGGAAGAAATCTCAAAATATTTGCTAACACTGCTGGAAAGGAATGAAAATAAAAGTGGTCACTTCTCAAAAGGAGGGCTCCCCTGGTATACCAGGAACACCTGGGAGACAGATGACAATAGCAGTTGGAAACATGTAAGTAAGATAAAACCTGTAAAGATATTCCATGTGTCCAGTTTTTGGTTTACAGTAGCATGTCAGCTTCCTCTAACTGGTGGATTGTCCAGAAAAGCAGCAGAAACACATCTCATGTATTAGATATTCAGTACTAGTACTACAAGACTCTGCTCTAGATTACTGATTGTCACTCACCAATTGTATTTTTGATGACTTCATTTGCTAGTGGGCATAAACACAGCATGCGTTCAGCAGATTTTAGTGCCTGGGTTCCCTTCAAGCTGCTTGGTTGGGCCATTCTTTTCTTTGAGCTTAGGTGATCACATCAGCAGCACATACTGCCCAGTAAAGCCAAGCTAGTGTGAAAAACAAGTGTGAGGGCAGGAGGAACCACATCACATTGACCACCCCCTTCCATCACCATTCAGGATGTTCTGCCTTGGGCTAAGTAAAGCCAGAGGGCTGCAGAATTTTCTCTGGTCCCAGCTTTATCCTTGTTTCCTTTGTCTTTTCTCCAGCCCATGGTGCTGGCTATTGCTGTGGTCATTCCTGGATTTGCTAAAGGAGTCTGGGGCTACTGATAAGCTGCCCCTTCTCATCCCTCAAATTAATGTTCTTCTTAGTGCTGTTGCACAAGACAACAAGGTTTTAGAATAGATTAATCCCTATTATTTTAGGAAATCCTATAAAACACACAGGGAAGGATAACAGTGAGGTTTTACAGAAAGTTATTGGGGTCTAATGTAAATCGCAGGATCCACAAGAAAATTCCTTTCCTTATAATACCTCAGGCACAGTCATGGTGATAAAGCTGCAGAATCCTTTTGGGTGACAATGAAATAGAACAAAAATATTAATACGCCCCCTTAAAGACATCAATGGGAAGAATTTTTACTTCCCATATTCTACTGCAATATGATGTCATTAATATTCCTGGGCTAACTTCAGCCTGGTTTCCCTCCTGAAATCCTGGTGCAATCAAATCAGTGAATATTTAGGCTTTTATTGGAATGTGGGTAAAAAAATCACCCTTTAAATTAAGCTGTGATTTAAGTCTCTCACACCAGTGATATGAATGCTGCCCATAGGTTTCTTTTTGGCTGTAGCTTTATGATAGTGATACATCACAGTAACTGATTATTAATACTATCTAAAAGATAAACTATTTATTCCATCTTCAGTTCTGCAGTGTGCAGCTTTGAAATCAAATTAAATGAACAAATTCCATTATTTAATGTAAAGAGGGAAATGTTCTCACTTCTAAAAGTATCATCAATAAATCCTACTTATGGAGGCTGCAAGCTGCCTCTGGTAATTTGAATCATATCCATATGTGTATACTTTCACTGTAAATTAACATCCGCATTTCTGTGGTCGGACATCGAACATCCTTATGGAATAATGAGGTTATTGCCTTAAGTATACAGATTTTTGCAAGGATTTCTGCAAGGATTAGTAAAAAAAGCTCATGTTTTTCCTGTGACTAAGATAGAGGACAACTTGCAGAACCTCATTTGGTCATAGAACATTTGATGTCCATCATTAAACAGTTTCTTTGTCTCTACCCTGAAGTAAAATCTAATGAAAATAGCTGTAGCTGTATTTTCCTGCTGTTGGACACAAATATCTGATGATACACAGCCTAGACAGGATATGATATCCGGTTTTCCCCTTGGCTTCAAGAAAGCACCTGAAATTTAAGGTATTTCTGAGATCTTCTTTCTAGATGAAGAAAACATGAAGATCAAAAGGAATGTGCTTTACTCTTTTGAGGGCAGGGATAGTTTCCTAAACATTTCAATAATAAGAATTATTTTTAATTTTAAAGTTATTTTGAACAAAGGATGCCTTATTTATAAAGGTGGAACTCTGATATACGGAATGTGACATTCATGTGCATAGCGGTACAAATGCATAACTGGCCCTTGGGGGTTGATTGTGTAGGTTTGTCAGGATGTGAGGCGTTTCAGGTGCACAGACTTTGGTTAGGCAACACCTTGGGGTAAGGTGCTGCTGTACCACAGCTGTGGAAGGTGTCCATACAGAGGAGAGGATTATCAGGTACAGGAAGCTGAGGATAATGGCACAGTGGATCCAGAAAATTTGTCCTTGGCATGAAATACTTTTCCAGGCCTAGTTCATGTGAGTTTGGAACAGAAACTTTTTATAGGAGGAACCAGACACCTGATTTGCAGCGGGTTACTGTTCCCTGTGCAGTGGCCTGTTGGACTGAGATACTAAATGTGACCAAAAGAAGGTAAATAGTGAACACTGCTGCCAGCTTCTGTAATTCCCATGCACTGAGAGAGATGCCAACCACGAGGAGCCTGCCTGCAGCCCTGTGCTCCACCTGCTGCACACACCCAAGACTGGCTGTGTTTGGAACAGACAGACTCCGAGAACTTTGTTTCATGGATGCTTTCAAATTTAGCTGATTTAATTTAAAATTTGAATTTTAAATTTAAGATCAGGAAGCCCTAAAGCTAGAAGTAAATACACATAAGTACCTCAGGTAACTCAATTCAGCGTCTCTCTTATTAGCCCAAATCATCCAGTGCATCACCACTGATGCTCACTCTGGGCTGTACATCTCTTAAGAAGAAAAGAATTCTTTCCAAAGAACTCACTCAGAGGAGGGAAATGGCTGTAACACACAAAGAGTCAAAAAATGGAAGAGGTGAGCCTAGTACTTCTTGGGCTTTGGGTTAGGATGGTGTACCTGTGTTATTTTGTTTTCAGTTAATACCTTGCCTGCTCTTTATTCTGTGAATAAATTACAGTTAATGTAGTTAAAGAGGATGGAAATCTCTCCTGCAAGTTGGACTAAGTGCAAAAGTAAGTTGGAAAATAGACTTTAAATTGTTTCTATTAGTTGGCTTTTTCACACTAATGAGACAGGATATAAATGAGATGGCACACAGAATTATTTGGGAGAATGACTTTCCTCCTACTTTGGCAGTTAGTTATTACACTAACCAAGACAAATGGGGTCTGTTTTGGAAAGATTATTAGGAATATGTTTGTTATGTGAATGCACAGAGCAGTTATCTATTAGGTTTATTAACTTATAGAAGGTTTATTATCTTAGTGAATTACTTTTTTCAGGACTGATCTATAAATAATATATTTTTCTTTTTATTAGATGATGGACTATCTGCTTCAAGTTGTGAATATGAAAGAGAGCACTCCAAGCTGAAAAAAAATCACCAAATCATAAGGAAATTGAATACTTTCTGTAAGAGACTATATTTCACAAGCACTTGATTGTGTCAGATAATCAACATGGTCACTTTTCTGTACACAAGAATTCCTTTGTGTAAAGTATTTAAATACACACTTGTATGGTTCAGCAAGGACTAAATCCTCTACTTCATTTTCAAGGTTGCATTTTCTCATTTGGATGGCTTTGAGATATATATATATATAATTGTCACGGAAGGGTCTTCCAATTCATTATATTACGTACCTATCGAATCATTTCTTCCCTTAGTTTGAAACTACATGACATTGCAACATTCACAATAAATAGTACCAAGGAAAAGGCGGAGTTTATGCTTTTATTTGAGTTAAGCAGTGAAATTCGCTGTGTTAAAGCCAGTAGCAAAGGCCACTGCCTTCCACGGGACAGGGCGTGTGTTGTACTTTCAGCCGCTTTGCCGGGACCCTCCGTGCCCCGTGTGTGCCCGGGAGATGACGCTGCCCCGCAGCCCCCGGCGCGTTGCCGGCAGCTCCGCTGCGCCCGGTGGCGAAACTCGACCGGGACGGGCCGCGACCTCCTGCTCCCGCCGCCTCCGCCAGGCGGCGCCCTCGGCCCGGCCGTGAGGGGAGCGCTCCGCTGAGCCCCGGGACCAGCCGAGGCCGAGCCCCGGCCGTGAGGGGAGCGCTCCGCTGAGCCCCGGGACGGGCCGAGCCCCGGCCGTGAGGGGAGCGCTCCGCTGAGCCCCGGGACGGGCCGAGGCCGAGCCCCGGCCGTGAGGGGAGCGCTCCGGTGAGTCCCGGGACGGGCTGAGGCCGAATCCCGGCCGTGAGGGGAGCGCTCCGGTGAGCCCCGGGACGGGCCGAGTCCCGGCCGTGAGGGGAGCGCTGCAGTGAACCCCGGGACGGGCCGAACCCCGGCCGTGAGGGGAGCGCTCCGGTGAGCCCCGGGACGGGCCGAGGCCGAGCCCCGGCCGTGCAGGGTGTCCCGGTGCCCTGCGGTGCCAGGTGAGCCCGGTGGCTGCGGCTGTTTGCCGTATCTCAGTCGCAGCCCTCTGCCCAGCTCTGCAATCCCAATCTTTATGGGGCAGAAGTGTCATATGACACAGGGATGACTGCCAAATACCAGCTAGTTTTGACATAATGCCTTGGCAGAACACAGAGATGCTCAGAGAGGAGACACAGTATTAATTCTACTAGAGAGACTGGTACTGTCAGCGTCCTGGTCTAACGAGCTTTTGGGTTCACGCCTTTTTATTTTGTTTTTGTGAGTTTGTTTGTTTATTTGTCTGGTTTGGTTTGTTTTTTGTTATTTGGGGGGTTGTTTGTTTGTATTGGGCTTTTTGGTTGTTTGGTAGGGGTTTTTTGGTTTCGTTGTTTGGCTGGGGTTTTTTTTAGTTTTGTTTTGTTCCACTATTTTCTCCAATGCTAGCATTTTGTGGGTGGGTACTCTGTGGCTGACAAACTACTGATGAAGGTCCCAAGGTTTATAATAGCGACAAAGGAGGACGGCAGACTGCATAGAAGAGAAAAGCTGTAACACTGTAGCTGAAGGGAACCCCGCTGAAGTAATGTCTGTTGGACTTCATAGTACGTCCCTAGAAATGAGGAAAGATGTAACAAGGAGCTTTGAACAGCTACATGAGATACTGCAATAGTTAGAAACTGAATGCCCATAATTGAAATTCCTGTCAGATGTAGCCAGGGCAGATGGAAACAAGACTGTTCAACTTCCTGCGCAAAAGAGGGGAATAGTATTGCCCTCAGCCGCAGCAGCTAGTAACAGAAATTCAAACTATGGCTGAGCAACGTGTGTTTTCATGTCACAGGGGCTGTGAGATACCGTGGCAGTAGCACACGCAACAGCCAGCCCACTGCTCCGGAGGGAATGACAGCTTCCGAGCCATCCAGCAGGGACTGAGGGCCCCTTCTGCACACAGAGACAAGTCCTGCTCCACCGAGAACACAAAGAGCTGAACCTCAAGTCAAAATTAAAGAGCTCAGGTATCTGCTAGTTTTCTTGAATATTGACAGGATTTTGAGCAGGGATGGAGAGAAGGAAGGGAGACCAGAATATACTCTTGAGAACAAATTCTGTTGTGACATTTTCCTCATAACTACTCATTCTCTGGCAGTCTTTTATCTGTATTATTATTCCTTATAAATTCAGGTGTTGAAAAGAAGTCAAGTATGCACACTAAAAATACTATGTTACTAATACAGTTTAAGCAAAAGAAGAAACAGACCACTCAGAAAGCCATGCTAATAGCCTTAGCAAAGTTAGAGTAAAGAAGTGGTTAAGGATCTAGATGATTTAATCCAGTTTTAAGAAAAGGTTTTAGAGTGAGCAATTAGATGCTGTTTAAGGAATTAATCGCTAATGGGTCATTAACTCTGACTGGTATTGTACAATTAACAAGCCGAGGCAGGATTATTAGACTCAGCACCCAATTAAGGAGGAGAAGATATTTACAACAAAATGAACAAATGGGCTTTTAAAATGGAATGGAACAATTTGAAAGAAAGTGTAGGAACACAGAAAACTAGACAGGCTAGAAGAAAGATGTGTTTGCATATGCCTCTGTCTCTTTATTTGTCCACTTATGTGTAGCTAGTAAAATACTCATTTTTAGCAATAAACTCACAGCTTTCCTTGAAGGACATGAGTGCACAAAGTTGATCCACTTACAGGGTTCACCTTATACCTGTACAACGTATAAGAAAGACCTGTTCAATATGCCAATAAAGGAACAACCACTATATCTTGCCATAATCTTTATTAGTTTGCAGGTGCTGAATCGGGACCTTATTAAAAGTGAGCAGGCATCTTCAGCTGCTACTTCTGCTGCCCCATCATTGTGGTTGTATCTACTGCCAGTCTTTGACTATCTCAAGTAACCAAGCATCAGCGCTGGTGACAGCTGATCAGGAATTAGAGGGCTTCTTTCCAGCGGCTTTACAGGATACAGAAAAAATGTAGGTAAGAGAAAAGGGAGGGTAGTAATGCCAAAATATGGCATTAAGCACTATTGAAATCTTGCAGAGTTGCCTTATTAACCATGAGCAATAAGCACAGGTGAGAACTTTAGAGCAGCAATTTAATGTGCTTACCTGCACATTAAAACATAGGGTTTTCAGCTTCAGAGCCACAACTGGACTGCAGCCAAATAATGACAAGTGAGATTGTTCCTACCCTGAGAAGGAAAAGTGTGCAGAGCCTGTGCAGTCACTCATTAGTGTGTGTCTCTTGCTGACACAAACCAGGCCATGCAGGCACTTCTCAAGCACACCAAGATAAATCCTTCTCTTGCAGTCACCAAAAATGCCATGCCTTCTTGCAACTGGTGATGCAAGCAAAGCTCACCTGTGAAAGGACCACTAGAATAAGACCTAAAAACAGAAGCAATACGATTTTTGTTCTCCTCTTTTACCTGAGTAAGTTACTAGAAGTTAGCAAACTACCTCCCTGGTCCTGACAGAAATGGCAGTTCTTTTCCTGGCAACACTTCCTCTCTCTGCTAAGGAAGCAAAGAGATGTGTGCTGGGAAGGGTGAGCACCACCACAAATGCACACACAGCAGAACTGTGAAGATGAGAGCCCAGCAGGACAGTCTCCCCCAGCAGAGCTTCATTCCCCCCCAGATTCAGGGTGGACTACTTACTTGGCTTCCCTTCATGTCCTGGACCAGCACAGATCAGGAGAGGGAAGCTGGGGGTCCTGAACATAGTGTGTTGCTCTGGTCCAGTGAGGCAGGTTGGATCTGCAGGGAGGCTGGGGACAGAGGAAAAGGCGTTTGAAAACAACAGGGATTCCTATTATCTGTAAAAGAAGCTCTCCATACAATAGATGGAGCTGCTGTGGAGAAGGCTATGAAGGGATGTTTAGAAACTGCTGTCTGAGGTTAAAAAGCTCGCTGAAGTGAAGCTGAACAAGGCTGACATACTTGTTTCTGACAGGACTCTTAAAAGATATGCACAGATTGTGAAAATATAATTAGACGCCAGCCTTTGTCTGGCCACAACGAGTGGGAAATGGTGAAAGGAGAGGTCTCCCAGTCTGCACTGAATCATCCCCAGGACACAATGAGGGCACTTGTGCATCCTTCTCTCTTCCCTAATGAGAAACATTAATTGCCACAACCTCCCAAGTGTGTAGAGCATCCCATGCCCAGCAGAGGAGAAGGAGTGTTTCATTACAGCTTCTCAGCCCTATTACAGGCAGTAACCGAGATAATGAAAAATAAAGATGCCGCAGTTTTAGTTCGGGCAGCCTGGCGACGGGCATTGGGTGGGTAGGGGAGCGGGCATGACCCAGCTCTGTGCCAGCCTCCAGGGGCTGTCCTGGGCAGCCAGAGCAGGCAGGATGAGCCTGCCAGGACCCAGCCCAGTATCAGTGCCCAACCAGACACCGTCTGTCTCTCCTTCTGGGCAGCTTGGCTGCAGGGGGCAGGAGCCTTGGGGGTCCTGCCATTCCCCTTCTTTGCAGAGGCAAGGACTGTCACTGACTCCGGCCTGCGAGCCCACCTGAGCCTGGCACTACTCCACAAGGGCAATTGTGGAAGTGGTGTACCTGGCCCAAGGACTGCAAGGGCTCCAGACCCTCTGTGCCCACTCCCATCTGGGCACACTCTCCATCATGGGGATGCAGACCCCAGTGCCACAGCCAGCTTGGACAGGGTTCTGCTGATGGAGGACAGAGAAGAGCCCACAGCCAGGCATCTCCCACCCCTCCGTGCATCACATGGAGGAGAGGGTCCAGCCCAAGATGCCCACTTGGGCTCAGAAACATGATACACAGCCTCCATGTAGATGGTGCCATTTAATGGTGTAAAAGTAGAACCCCCTTCCTGCAGTCCCCTCAGCACAGCAGTCCTGAGCTCCCAGCCACCTTATATGGCTCTTCGACCTACTGTAGCCTTTATTGCAACTAAAGCATCCAGCCAAGGAGGGAGAGCAAGAGAGATTGTTTTTCCTAAGCTACGATCAGGCCCCTAACTCTTCAGGGGTTGTGGAAAAGGGAATCAAAAGGACCACAAAATACAAAAGCAAGTCAAGGCATAGGGGAAAGGCTAGTGTAAGGGACAGCCCTCCTGTGCCTGGCCATCTGCGGCAGCTGAGGCAGGGTAAGAGTGTCCCTTGGGCCTTCTGGGATGCGCCTTCCCCATGGCTTTCTCCCAGGTGCTGAGAGGGAGTTCAGATTGTCTGCCAGGGCTTGCCAATGGACTGGATGTGCTCCTTGGCCTTCAGCCGCAGGGCGGCAATGCTGGTGTTGCGTGGGTCTGCCTCATCCAAAGGGAACTTGTCCACAAAGTTGGCCCCACACTGATAAGGTGGCGGTGGCCCCATGGCCCCCAGGGGCTGCAGCGCATGGGTCATTGCCGGAGAGTTCAGGAAGGGTGGTGGCGTGTAGCTGCTGGGCAGGCTCTGTGGTGAGGCCACAAAGCCAGGCAGGGTCTGCAGGGCCGTGCTGCTGGGCACGGGTGGGCTGAGCCACGTCTCCAGGGGCAGGCTGCTGCTCAGAGGACCTATGGGTGTTGCCTGCGGCGAGCGGTTGAACGAGAGGATGGGCGAGTCCTGCAGCTTCATGGAGGTCACTTCTAGTTTCTCCTGCCGCCTCCACTTAGCCCTTCTGTTCTGAAACCAAACCTGCAAGCAGAGCTGTATCAGCCAGGCCCTAGGCAGTGGAAAGAGGCTCGCCTCTGCAGCCGTACACGCAAAATAGAGTGAGGGAAAACACGCCTTGCTGAGCCGGGGCAGAAGGGAATTTGGGGGGCTCAGGCGTTCCTCCACGATCTGCAACCCTGCGCCCGGTGGAAAGCAGTCCCGGTGGAGCTGGCCCGCCCATCCACCCGCCACTGCCGTGGCACACAGCACATTCAGCAGCCCCGGGCTGAGACACGCCACTCAAAGGGCAGCAGCACCGACGACACGGCTGCCGGACGCAGGTCTGCCCCGAGCCCCGTGCTGTCCCGCCGGCCGGGCCGGCTCGCGGCTGTGCGGCAGCCGCGCCCAGCGCTCCAGCAGGGCCCCGAGTGTGGCCAGAGCCGTGGTCCCGAGTGTGGCCGGAGCCGTGCTGCGGTCACGGGCCTGCGCGCCGCACCGGGCCTGCTCCGGTCGCCGGGACCACGGGGCTGCACCGAGGCGCGTTGGGCTGGGCCGTGTGTGGCTTCCCGGCGCCGGGGGCCGTCGGGGCTGGGCCGTCGCGGGGGGCCGGGCCGGGCGTTACCTGGACGCGGACTTCGGGCAGATTGACCTTTATGGCCAGCTCCTCGCGGCTGTACACGTCGGGATAGTGGGACTTCTCAAAGGCACGCTCCAACTCGTGAAGCTGGTACGTGGTGAAGGTGGTGCGGTTTCGCCTGTGTTTCTTCTTGGGCTGTTCCTCTTCCGACGGCTTTCCCTCGCCGCCGCTGCCAGCGGGCAACTCGGGGCTGGCGCTGCCAGGACAGTACGGTTCTGCGAGGGGAAGACAGGGGCGTCACCAGCAGGATCTCCCCGCGGGGCTTTGCCCGGGGCGTAGGGGAGCAGCGCCCACCCGTCCGCCCCCCAGTACCCGGCGTTCGTCCACAACGCTCACCTTGGAAGCGCTCAGCGCGGCCCTGGGGCTCGGGCGGCGGCTGCTCTCCGGGCATCTTGGGCAGGCGATGCCGGGGCCCCCGCCGGTCCGCCTCCTTGGTGCTGCTGTCGGGCGGGAAGGCGCCCAGCAGCCCGTCTTCCTTGGTGAACCCCAGGATAGCCTCGATGCTGTGAAGCCTCGACGGGTTTCCCCCGGGACTCCGCGCCGCCGGGCCGGCCAGCGAGAAGGCGCCCTCGGCCATGGCGAGCGGGGCGCCGGGCGGGTGCATGAGGCGGCCGGCCCGGGGCTCCGCCGCGGCTCTGCGGTCTTACCCGGCCTCAGGGCGGCGCGGGCAAGTCTGGCACGGTGTCGCCGGGCGGGCTGGCCTCCTTGGGGCGGGGGAGGAGTGCCAGGGGGCGGTAGGCGAGAGGGAAGGCGAGGCCCCCGCACATCTTCGGCATGGAGGGGGAGGCAGGGCATCTCCCGGCCCCCGCCGGCCGCCCCGCCCCTCCCCACCGGCTGCGGCCCCGGCCCCGGCCCCGGCCCCAGACGGCGCCGGGCGATGCCATCCGGGGCCCCCGAGGCGGGGCGGGGCGGCCCCCGCTGCAGCCGGGGGCTGGCCCGGGCCGAGCGCCGCTGTCGGAGCCCCTGGGCAGCGCTGTCGAAAACAGTGGTGGGACGGGCGGCCAGAGGCGTGCCGGGCACGGGGGGACAGAGCCGGGACGGCGGGAGCCGCGGCAGCCGCTGCCGGGGCGCGGTAAAGGGGACTCAACGAACAGGACGGGAAGAGAAGGGGCGGGAGTCCGGGGGTGCCGGGTCGGAGGACAGCGGGTCCCCGGAACGGCCCTGCGCTGTTCGGCGGCTCTCGGAGCCTCGCCGCGTTTCTCTTGTCCGACGGCTGCAGCCCAGATCCCTCCCAGACGGTTTGTAGGTGCGTCGGTTTCACGGCGGGCGCTCGAAAGCTGCCCTGCGGGACGATCCGCGACTCCGGCCCGACTCAGGGGCACTGGGTAAACGACGCTGCGCTGGTGCTCTGCGGTACGCTCGCCCTGCGAGCCTCCAAATGCATTTCACAGACCAGGTGCTTCCGGGCAGGATAGACGCAGGAGGTGGGCTCAGCCTTTCAGACTTCACAAACCCGAGGAAGCTCTAAGCAATATTTGCGAGGAAATTCAAGTACGCTGCTATGGGACAGAGCTTGTGATTCTGTGACCCTGTACTCCACGGTGCGCGTGGGCCTTGGGGGGGGGGGGTGGGTAGCAGGCAGGGCATGGCTTCATGGGGGATGCACAAAATGTTCTTGGAGGTGAGGCATGGAGCCAAATCCCACACATTTCTCTTTGTACTTGGCTTGGTGGCAGACGTGGACCCACCGCAGGACCAACCAGGTAAAGGCGTCAGGTCTCCTGCACCAGTCTTTCCCCTGCTTTTGTTTTTCTGTCACTTTCACACTAGCACTTCCCAGTTCCTCTGAGGCACCAGATGCCTTTTGTCCCAGCTTGTTTACGTGAACAAACTCAGTAACATCCAGAGTGGTTTTCAGTCTACACTTAGCTTTGAAGATGTTTCCATTTGAAGCCCGAGGAGAGTGTATGTGAAATAAAAACACCGCTGCTACTGCTCGTTCTTCCAGACATATTAACTAGTCTAATAAGTATAACCTCTCTCAATAAATCTGCATTTTAAAAAAAATTCTCCTTCTGCCTCAACAGGCTCCATATCGTGCAGATTTTTTCAGAGGAATCACTTCAAAGATTGGCAGTGCTTGCTTCTGCCAGTGTCCACACTTTTTGCAGGTTTATGTTCCGATGTCCCGAAGTAGATTTCTTTTAGGAGTGCATGGCTTTTCCTAGCTCTAGGTGAGGTTTGCCTTCACTGACTGCTTGGGGGTTGGTTTGAGGCCGAAAGAACTCAGGCATCCGTTTGCACGGAGAGGAGGCCAACAGAAGAGACAAGAAAAGGTTAATGTGGCTTTTGTGGACACTATAAAAAGCCAGTCAATACCATTGTAGGGACATTGGAGGGTACTCAAAGCAATCAGCCAGGGGCCATTGTGTTCCTTTAATCTACATGTGTGTTTCCCAGGAACTCTATTAGTGAAAATGAATGAACTGTGCAATGTCCCTAATTTCTTCTAATTTGAAGCTGGGGGTTTACAACATTCAAAATCAGCACAAAACACACCTGTCCCTCTAGAAGTCCTGGGCAAAATTAGGAATCAGTTTTGCTTGTTGTAGTTAAGAAATATAGGAATATGAGATGAAGAAGCAAAACCTCTTTAGTCAGTAACATAAGGGGCATTGGATCCTAGCACAGATGCTTCTTTTGGGGTACTTGTCAAAGTTGTCAATTACAGAGTCAATACTTGATTTTTTTTGCTGTTAATCACAATATGAAGGCAGAAAAAAAAGCCTTCCAGCCCTGAAGCACGGTGCTTGAGTCCTACACAGGACACAAGAGACCTTCCTCCCTGACAGAGAAGGCTCCTTTTTCCTCAGGAGTAGAATATTCCACTTGTGTTTTCCATGTGGAGCTACATTTGTCACTGTAGCATCCTTCTTGCGGGTGAATGGAATTGTTGAGAGAGGAAGACACTCCCTTGATCCCAATTTGAAAAAATACCTGGAAAAAAACCCATAACCGTGTAGGCAGAGCTGAGAGAGCTCTGACTCTTCCAGCTATAGATCTGTCTTTTCTCTCTTGCCATGCTTCAGGCACAGACTGTGTGACATGCATGAGGTGTTAGAGTACTCCAGGGAGGGAAAAAGTCTGATGGTTCCTCTGATTGCACAGAGGGTTTAGATAGGCAAAGAATGGTAACTGAACTTTTCCCTTTGGGTCTGATGTCCTGGTTGTCAGTTGAATCGCTTGCAGCCCTCTGGGAGATGTATCGTATTAGTATGAAGCCTCAGAAACTGATCCTGTGGTACATCCCAGCTTTGCAAAGACCATTGACCTTTGCAAACTTGTGGAGGCAACTAGAATCAAATTTGAGAGTATTTGTTAGGGGATGAAACAGGCAGGGTTTGTTACTCGCCTTTCCAAGGGTTACCCCCATTCCATCACCTTTTTATTTTTTTGCAATGCATTATTAAAATTTCTGCTGAAGTTATGCTTGGAAAGTAACAGAAGTTCTCAAGATGAACAATTTGTAAAGTGCAGCAGTCTGCTGTACCTCCTTCCTGTACATGTATAGTGAAGACTAAAGGGAAATTGTTTTCATCCTGTAGTCGCTGTTGAGACATACTCAACAGTGGACGTGGACGTGGTTTCACACAATGAAATCAGCACCATAAAATGCCACAAGTTCCTCCTTCCTTTTCTCCTGCCTTTTCTTTATGCCCAGGTGAAATAATTACTGCCTTGCAGAGCATAGATTTGCAACTGAAGTCACACTGCAGGAGAGACATCACTCTCCAGACCAAAGATGTGCAGCAGGGAGGACCTCCCTGAAAGATAAATGGGGCTTCCAAGGTCAGACTGCAAATCAACAGGAGGGAAGCAAGGAAAAGGAGGGAATATTCACCTAGAGAGAACCTGCACCCTCCTGCAGTTTTCATGCTCTGTATCATCCAGCAGATTGTTAAAAACAACCAGAAAAAAGGAATTTCTCCTCCCAAAAATTCCACCTAAGGGTGCAGTTTCAGAACCTTCTTGAAAGCATTATGCATGAGGAAGCTGCTGTCTCCTCCTGTCACTGTGTTGCTCACACTTCTGTTGCTTTTCTGCTGAGACTTTGCTTGATCTGCCCAGGAGAATCAATCAGCTGTTTTCTCCACCTTCCAGAGTCCTGTCTGGCACCCAGGAGTTGCACAGAGATCTTCTTGTCCTGCTGTCTGTCCGGGCTGTGGGTATGGAATAGGCTCTGGGAGCCAGGCAGCCCTTTGTGGTGGAAGCACCATGGACTGGGTGTGAGGGTGCTGGCATTTAGACTTGCCATGCTCACAGGGAAGGAGGGGAGGTTTATGCTATAAGGCTATATTAACACAATCCTTCTTTACTTGTTTTCCAATTAGCCTAATTGAATTCGGATTGCTTAAGCGTGGGCACTAGAGACATTTATCTTGATGGGATGAGGGTCTTGAGCTACAGCGATCCTATTAACACTAAGAACCCAAATCCCAGGTAGGGTCCATCGAGCAGTAGCTGCCACGTGACCTAACCCTTTAATCTGCTCCTGACAAAGACACATGGACACATAGACGTGTCCCTGTCCACTCTCACATGTGTGTTGCTGCAGGCACACGTGTACATGTGCATTTGTGCACAGATATGGACACAAAGATTCCCAGACTCTCATACCAGCACATGTGCACATGCAGTGGCTGCCCTGTGACCTGTCCCCAGGGCTAAGCACCTTGAGAGCTGCATGTATGTGGGGTGGCCTCACCACCTCCTACTCATGTGCCTCCCCAGGCCTGTGGCTGGTGGCTGAAGATGAGAACAGCCGGTGCTGGAGGGATGAGCCCTGCAGGTGCTGCCAGGAGCAGGCAGCCACCTTCAGCAAGCTGAAGATCAGGCTCCTGCTGAGGGCAGCACAGATTTGCCCCCCTGCCCTGGCTCTGCCACTCCAGACTAAATGTGGGAGCTCTGGTCTAACAGTGGTGACAAGGCAGCTCACTCCTGTACCAGCAGCACTTCAGTGGGGCTGGGCTCCCATCTTGTGTCAGTCCCAAGCCCCCTCCCAGTCCTGCTTGTCTCTGCCAGCCCTGACACTTTTTTTGGAATCTCATTAATAATTTGTTTGGTGATTCTGACTGTACTTTCTTCTCTGACCCTTTAAACTGTGAAAATGCTGATCCTATATCTGCTGACAAATTTTATTAGATCCTTTAAAGCACCAGATGCTTTCAGTAAGATTTTTGGGATGTCCCAAGCACATTTTAATTCAAAGGTCAAAACCCTTAGGCTTGTTTATTTTGGTGTTTTATAGATAGAACAATTCGGTCTGTAAAGCAACACAACAGTGTGGGGACACCACCCAGATTTATACCAATGCAGATGGAAATGCATTAAGCCTCACAAACTTCAGGCTGGTTGAGCTGAGCTGGTGACTCTTATATCTACTTTATGTAAAGACCTCCTAAAGGACCCCACTTGTCTTTCCACATAGATAATTAGATTCTGCAGTGCCATGTGAGAGCAGAATCCCAAGAGGACAAAATCAGATCAGAAGTGTTGGTGATTTTAGGCAAAATACCTCTGATACTTGAGGGACCTGCTGAAGATAGGTTTTGTCCACTAAAGAAATTACCTGTTGGATGAGAGCCATTTAATGCACTAGGACATTCTCTGGAAAGAGCAAGGAAGGTCAGAACTTGTCAGCTCTGTGTTTCCTAGGTAAGAAGGAAATGAGCAACAAAAAAATGCCTATTTTCTTAACGGAGAAGAAAATGGGTAACAGGTTTTCAGGTAAGTCTGTTCAGTTTATATTTGATGAGTGATTGATGAAAGAACTTTCCCAAGCTCTATTTGTAGGAAGGAATCTCAGCTTCCTTTTACTGCTAGCAAACTAGCTGTGTTCAGGGAAACTAGAACCTACCAATGAGAACATTTAGCATAAGGTTGGGAGGAGTGTTTTTAGAAAGTGTTTGTGTGCTCAGCAGAAACATTAGGAAAACTGGCAATCAACTTGAAATGTAACAAAGGATACTGGTCAAAAATAGCTAAAAGACAGACAAATAAATGTAATTTGACATAATTAACCACGATCCATATGTGATGAACACACAAAGCTGCATGCTGCCCTCTCTGTTTTTTTGCAGACGTGGAGGCAGGCACCACTGTGACTGTCAGTGGTAATGAGATTTTTAAAGGCAGCAGTTTTTCTCTGTCCTTCTTCTGTATCTCAGTGTCTGTGCCAGTGCACCAGGAGATCGTAGGGGGACTTTCCCTTGCCGCCTTGGCACCCAGCAGCTGTTGGAGCAGGAGGGAGGGGGGAACCTCTCTCCCTTGCCCTTCTCTCTGCCTCACCACAGAGGTGACTTTGCCAAAAGGAGAATTCAGCTTCCTTTTCAAGTCACCAGTAAAACGCTGCAGGCATAGCACAGGCTCACATCCTCCCTGAGATGCTGTGCCTGTCTGCACCTTGTCACTGTCCTGGTGTAGCTGTGGGTGACTGCTGACCCCTCTACAGGGAGGAAGACAAGACAAAGAGAAAAAGAAGGAAGCAAGCAAGGAAAGAAGGAAAAGGGAAAGAAAGGAGATAAATCAGACTTAGTGAATTTGTTAATTTAAAAGGATTATTTTTACTTGATTGGCTGGAGACAGAGAGAGAGAGAGAGAGGGAGAAAGAAACTTAGAAACCTCTAGGAAGGTGCTACATGTATTCATTTCCAAATATGTAATTTCCAGGCTATCTCCTGGAGAACTTACAAAGCCATTAATTTTATAGAATTTCTTGAGAGTAGCAGCCTGCATGTCCCATAGACACAGGGAGATTTAACATTAGTGAGAGCTATGCCTTTCCTCAGGTTTAGGTGCCCCACCCTGGCTTACCCTTCTATGTTTAGCCTTCGGTGGAGACAACTCCCAGAATCAGTGTGGGGAGCTGGTTCTAGACTTGTGCCAGTACCCCCAGCCCCAGAATTTGGCACACAGAGCAGACAAGCAGAGAGTCACTGCTGTCCCTTGATGTTTGAAGTGTCTTTGAGAGGCTGGGAGATGAATGCAGACTGGAGAAGCCTGCATTGCTCCAGAGCAGGACTGAGGGCCAGCAAGCCTTACTTTCCTACAGGTTCCCACTCAGTGTATATGACAATATTTTTGACCCACACTGTTGAGTTACATGCTTCGCTTTTTGCCTTTTGCTACACTTAATTCAGAGACGATTTTAAAAATCAAGGTTTTGCAGCAAATGTCAATATCTGAACACTGTGTTTGCCTCAAGATGCTTGAAACAGATGTGTTCTTATAAGAAATATATGTGTTTATTTCTGAAAGCAGGATTAAATGAGTGGTTACCTCTATGTGATGTATCAGAAGTACAATTTTGTTTGAACATACACATTTAACAGCATTTCAGTCATGTGGAAAAAATGGAAAAAGGCACATTTTTCCCCCAATATTAACTTCTTTAAAGCCATTTTTTCCATGGGGGAAAAAGTTATGTTCAAAACTGAGGATCAGTTCTAACTTCCCTCTAGGCAGTCCCAGCAGGTAAATTTTTACTCTTTCCTCAGGGTTTTAAGTCTCTCTTTCATCACTTTTCTATATTTACATTGAATGCTATAGAGCTAAGTGCATCTCTCTGCCTGCTGTCCCTCTGCAGCTCCAGTAACACAAGACTGAAGTTACAGCCTTTGGGCAATGGTAGCTCATCTACATCATGGAACATTTCTGCTCAGCTGCCTGTTTCATCTCAGTGAAGGTGGCTTGTGCCTTTTCTTTGATGGCATCCATGTCCATATTCTGGATGTTCTGCAGCTGGCCCAGGATAGAGTCCTTGTCTTCTTCCTCCTCCTGATCTTCTGCCACCATCTTCTGAAGGTCTTCTGGCAATCCCACATCATCTCCAGCCATCTGTATTTGATTCTCATCCAATTCACTCTAAAGCAGGAAACAAAACCAGCAGATAAGAGTATTTCTGCTCTCCCAGGATCTACCAGTGAGCCCTCTTGTTTTCTTGTTTTTTAGGTTTTTAGGGGGAGCCAAAACATGCACAGATTTTTCAGTCGATTTTTTTTTTTTTTTGTGTGCAGTTTGTGAATTCAGGGCCTCAATCAGCCTGCATAAAAGGTCGAAGGTTTTTTGGGCAATGTCAATTATATTTCTTTGAAGGGCTTCCGCACCATCAAAACTGAAGCCCTCAGTGTCACTTGCCATTTTAGAAACCTTTGCCGTGCTGATGGTGCAGGAATTCTATTTCAAGTTATTTGTGGCCCCCCAAACCATGCTGCAGGACACTACCAAGCCTGTCAGCTGCTGTGCTGTACCTGTCAGCTTGTGGTCAATGAAACAAAAGCTTTAGAAGAGCTGTCGTACCATTTCCTCATTTGATTCTTGGGCAGGGCGGGTGGGGGGAATTTTTAGGTATCAGCACTAAACTGAAGCCTTCTGGAAGAAAGATGCATTAAACTTCAGAATGAATTACTGGAAAAAGGGTCCCCCATCTTCCCAAATCATGTCTGAACTCTATCTGGATCTTTGGTTGGCCTCTCTGAGTTGTGATGAAGAGCAGGGGCTGCCTGGCACATAATCAGTGTTGCAGTGCTGGTAAGTGGGGTAATAGGAGGACTTGGACAACAACAGAGAGGAGGGAAGTTGGTTGTGAATCTGAGAAAGCAAAGGGAGACAGGAGAAGAAACTGGTTAAGAAATTAAAAGAGCTGAGATGCAGTTGCCTGCCCACTGAAACACTCCATCAGTGGGATTATGTCAATTTTTCAAACAATGGTGATTTTGTTCACATTTTCTGGTGGATTCTGATGGAGCCAGAGCTCAGAAGAACAGGATATTTCGACACAGTTCACACATCAAAGATAAGCATTAATGCCTCATTACATCTCCAAAATTAACCATGACAGCAGCAAAGGCCTGATATGAATAAGCAGCAATGCTATCAGCAGGAGGTGTTTTTTAGAGTGAGGGGTCTGGGTTTTGCATGAATGAAAGGACAAATGAATGCAAGGACATATATGAGCAATGTCTCTGTTGTTGCAGGCCTTGGCGGGGACAGGCAGGCTGGGGGTGGTCGGCTGAATAACTACTATTTATGGTTCCATATTTCTACATTTTATGTTTGCAATTACTGTACATCCCTTTAATCTGATTTCCCCCCATATCTCCTGTGAAACTGTAGGGAGCTCTAGCAGGATTGCTACTGCTATGTTGAGAAAATGGGTGAGGGCATCTCTTCACCTTTTTGGTAAGAGTTGCTGGAGTCAGATCTGTGGGAGCTAGAAACAATTTCCCGAACAGAAGAGGTATTTTTTATTGATTGTGTAGCAGGAAAAATTGTTTTAAGCTTTTATTCAGCAACTGATGGCTATGAAAGGAGTTAGCACTTTTGAAATCCTCACCAGTAGCAGTAGAGGATAATAAAAAAATGTTAATTACTGATATAGTGTCCTTAATCAGACAATCACACATATGCTTTACTTTAGACTTATCTCTAATTTAAGGCATCATCATTGCACACTACTGTAGTGATTCACATCTTTGGCAATGTGAACAATTGTCTGGCATGTTCTTGCATCAAAGCCTGCTGTCCTGTGGAAGTATGGATGTGATGTGTAACAGTTTGGGGATTCAAAGTGTTCTCTGACCAAAAAAATATATATTGAGATACAGTCTAAAGCAGTACAATTCTGCCCAAGCCAGCTGCCTCTACCCACTTGGCATTTAGCTTTAATAGACCTAAAACAAGCTTCTGCAGGGTGGGGTTGCTCAACAAGAAGCAAAGAGGCACATTATACATGTATGGCCTCTTCACTTCCTTGTAAAATTTGAGTGTTTGATGCTTGTTTACTTTGATTTGAAATGGAAAAGTGAACACAGAAACAACATCTATTTTACTGAATTAAATATGCCTGGCACTGGTCTCTTGCCCCAAGGCCAGCTGGCCTGGAAAAACCCACTGGGATGCTATTGAACTCTCTCCCTACCAAACAGGGTGGTCCCATCTAACTGCCGATTGGAAATGCCTGTCCTAACTCCCAAACTGGCCGTGGGAACTGCTTGGGAGAGTGCCCAGGCCAAAACTGGGTCAGACATTATTCTGACAATTCAACAGCATAGGCGATAGAGTCTGAGTGCATGGTAATATTTTTTGACCCTGATTATGCATCTGATGTAGTCAGTCCCATATCTGTTTTGCTGTAGATGCAATAGAGTTCTATACATATACAACGATACACAGGTAGTTGTGAGCAGAAAACTGTCTAAATATCTGCTTTGTTACAATTTGACAGTAAAGTCCTCTGCCCAAATTAAGGTGCAAGGATCCAGTTCAAGCATACCAACTTTATTTTGTAGCATTAAGTGTGTACAGAAATGAGAAAGAGAGAGAGAGGGAGAAGGATTAAGATACTGCAAGCAGGAGATGGTCACCATCTGATATCGCAGGGGAAATTCCTTCTCTGGCTCCCACGGGTAAAGGATACAGTTTAACATGAGACAGCTCCATGTCTGCTGGGCAGGAAAGGCAGTATTCCTCAGGGAGACACAGGCTCTGCCCACAGGAAAAGCAATGTCCCTCAGGGAGATAGCTTTTTTCAGTAAAAGTTTTGTCAAGCTCCCTCAAAGGGAGACAATGCCCTCCAGGAGGGGAGAAGAACAATAAAAGTTTGGTTTTGCTTGTTAAACACCACTTTTGGTCCTCTGAACAACGATGTTAAAGTCTTCTGTGCAACTTAAGGAGCAAAGAAGACCAAATGCTGGTTCAACGCTGCTTATATGAAGTCTACTTGTAAACAAAAAACATCAAAGCTCACAGAATAATCCGCAAGAGAATCAAACTCTTTTCCAGCATCCCTGTGTGATGTACTGTTTTCCTTATGCCTAACTTATCCTGTCATAACATTTACCTCTGCTTGTGTGAAGAGATCCTTAGGTAGCTGACTCCAGACCTTATCCTGTGATTCATCACCTACAATGCACCAGTAACATATAAAATCAGAGTTCATCTTGCCTTGACCTGCAGGTGGGACTTAAATTAGCAACACAGCAGCACCACTGTCCTTATGCCACTGAAGGGCCGCAAGTACCTCACAAGCAGTGCAAGGAGCCAAATGTTGGAACCAGCAGCCTTCCTCCCCAGAAACACCCTCAGAGAATCCAGAGATCACAGCTTGGAGCACAGAGCTGGTGAGTGGGGACTGCTCTCTCCTGACATCTGCACTGGGACCCCTTTTTTTCCACAGCTCACCATCAACTCATGCCCCTATGTTTAGACCTTGCAGCAGTTCATTGATTACTGAATCCCAGTTCAGGAAAAAAGAAGCAAGTGGATAAGAGAGTTTGGTCAGTTTTTAAAAAAATCAGTTATTAAAATATTTATGTCTGTATTTATATAATATTTTTAAATGTTTTGTATTAATGTGATGCACTGAATACGCCAAAGATGAAAAAGTTGTCCATAGATCAAATGTCTCATGGCTAAAAACATCTTTCTGATGATAAACCTAAGTTGACAACTCTGTTAATAGGATTAGGTTCATTAAGGGTCTACTTTCTCTTATAAATCTGGCCCAGATAGCATGGAGCTTTAGATTTTACATGGCAAAGGGGGGCCCTGCTTAGTCCTGAATTTCATGCTTTTACTTAAAATGCTTGCTAGTGATTGATACTGGTAATATTCAATGTTTCTAGACCATACTAGGCTACCTGAAATGACGTTCAATTTTCAAGATATTTAATGCATTATCACAAGTCTAAGAGCATATTCCTGCCAGAATGTTGTATTACAGCACTGAATTTTTTTTTGTTTTGTTTTTGTTTTAGGGACATGTTAGCATGCATATAGTAGTTTCATTTTCTTCCTGCTAGAACATGTTTTCATTGGGGCTGATGAAAACCATAAAAATGCTATATAGGGAGAAACAAAAGCAGGAAAATGTATTCTGCAATATTGTTTTCTGGCTTAGAGCTACTCTCCTACCTTGGAGACAAGTCTTCTATTGTTGTTACTGATATATGGCTCCAGAGAGTGCTTGGTACATGCCAAAGCCAAGATCCTATTGGAGATGGGTCAGATCCCCACTGCATACTTGTGTGTCTATGAGGTGCTCAGCCAAGGGGGACTGGTGACCTGGACACCATCTCCAGCTGTAAAAATCACTACAAGTGGGAGAATTTGAAAACCAGAGCCACCCAGCTCCACTGATGTTCAGTTGAGACCTGAGCACTCAAGTGTTCTGGAGCTTTCCAAAGCAGCTCCTTTTGAAAGCGCTGGCAAGACACTGGGTAAATGCTGTTCAGGAGCTGTCTCAGCCTATGCCTCCAAAAGGTAAGCAAAGCCTAATGATATTTTACTCCTCAGCTGCTTATTAAAATGCTGGTGTTTAGAGACTTAGGCCTCCAATCCAATCAATCACTTAAAATCTTGGACTTAATTTTTTTGCATAATTAATCTTTCTGTAATTAAACTCATCCTCAGGGTATGTTGTCCAGCTAGAGCACCAGAGGAACCAGGCTCTTAGGGGTGGCATACATCTTACCTGAGTTCAGATGTCACCTGGCCTCCCTCTGGAAGAGACACAGCCACTGGGAAGTGACCCAACTCCACCTTAAAGGCTTATTTAAAAGTTTGGCTAGATGAGGCTACAAGTGCTGGTCTCTTTCTGTTGATGATGAGTCCCTAATGACTTGTTTGGATTAAGCACTACATTTTTAGTAGCTAAATTTACAGGATCTAGATTCTTCAGCTTCCTCTGTTTTAATCAAAAAGCACGGGAAAGTACTGATCAGAACATGAGTAGTAATGACTCAGAGCTGGCAGGTGAGTAATACAAATAAACTCTCAAATTGCTAAGAACCACATATCCTTGAGGGGTATAAATGAAATATGCCAACCTCTTCCCAGCAGTGACAGGTCAGAGCAAATGTGTGATACAAACCCCTGGAAAGAGTACTCTGTCCTATATTACCTCTCTGCTGCCCATGGCAGAAGCTTACAAAATAAGACAATAATTTAAAAATTTGTTTGAAATAAGTTGCTTGAAGCTTTTGCTTAGCTTACAAAATAACACAATAATTAAAAAATTTATTTAAAATAAGTAGCTTGAAGCTTTTGCTTTCAATATTTTGGTTTTCCTGGAAAGATTTGACAGTGCTAAGATCACTAAAGAAAAAGGAATGGGCAGTTTAAAATTGGTTGAAATTTGGCCTCTGGACTAGATGAGCTCATGAGCTGCAGGCTTACCTTGGGCAGTCTGTACTTTTCTCTCAGGTGAACCCTCAGAACAGCTCGCTCTGCTTTTTTCTGTGCAAATGCTGCATCTCTTTCCATCCTGGAAATCAGAAAAAATGTTCCTTCAAGATGCTAATAAAAACAATCTTTGGCACTAAACCAGTTGCTTGGGTGCAAAAAGCTACACATGAGAGTTATTCCCCAGATTAGTAACTTGTTCAAAGGCAAAAAAGGAGCAATGCCAATAAAGTGATGCCAAGGGGCCACACTTCCTGTGCTTCTGTCACCTGTGAATTTTCCTGGTCTTTGTTTGTGCATTCATTGTTTCATGAAGGCAATGAATTCTAAAGCTTCCCCACATGGAAGACTAGTGACTTCATCTATAATTTTATAAAATGTTTTCATTAGATTTAAGAACTGGTCTGCACCTTTTTTTTTTTTTTTTTTTTTTTTTTTTTTAGGTTACATATGCATTTATTTGCAAAACATGTCTCCTCAGAGATTTTTGGTAACATTTGATAACACTCACCTTTCACCCCCCCACCCCCCCGCCCTTTAATTTCTTTTTTCCCCAGTAGCATTTTCATGGAAGTTCTATTGCAAAATTGATCTTGTTTCGGTATAGGTATTTTGGCACATAAAAGCTACTTCCAGAATGAAATACTACTTTTCCTCTGCTTCCAAAATGACTGTTTGGATTTCTCTCCCTCTAAAACCAAAACCCCCACAAACAAACCTAAAATCTGAGAAGTACCCAAAGCCTGGTTGGTTACAAGTTCAAAACTGCCTGAGCACAAGTTCAGCAAGGCATGCTTTACTTTTCTGGTCTCCATTCCTGCACAGCTGAACACTGGGCAAAATCCATGGAGTACTGAAACAGGACCATGCTCTGCCCATGTCAGAGAGTTCTGACACAGCACCACATTTCATCCAGAGGTGATCTTTTCTCTTAGAGTTTCTAACTGTCCCATATAGATACTCCTGCCCTGCTTCCTCAGTACAGTTCAGCAGGGAAAGGATACATGCCCCACCTAAAAACAGTATAGAAGTAATTCTTTTCCCAGGCATTCCCCTATCCCAGGAATCCTGTGTTTCTTCTCAGTCTCCATAAAGCATCTTCCTGCCAGCAGGTGGTCATTTCTCTTTTAAATATCACTTGACAGAAAGCAGAACAAAACATTCTGTGCTTTTTTCCAAACCAAATGACCCTCTTCAGGGCTTCCTGATTGAAATGTCTGATGCTAAATACAGACCTGGATACCTCAAATTCCATCAGTCATTAACCTGGCACCTATAATCATCTTACAGGAAGGATTTACACAACTATATTATGTAATTGACCATTAGAGGAACAGATGCATTTGAGATTTAAAAGTCAATAGTTTTATTTATAATTATGCATGGTTTGAACTCCTACACACACCAAGTCCTCCATTTTACTTGTTTTCATAAACACAGCAAGTGATAAATACTGTCTTTAAAGACAAAATTGAGACTTCATTGATTTTAAAGTTCTGCTTTATTTAGTAGATTTTAGAAAAAAAATAGCCATCTTAAACCTTTGCTCAAGGTAAATGAGCATGCGGTACTTTTTCAGGTCTACCATAATAAATGTGGACAATGAAATATTACATCTTGAAAGTGTAGTCCACATGGAGTTCTAGGACAAATTATATACATTAGAGAATTAAATCCTGCACTACAAACATCATGGGAAATTTTTCTAGATAAAATAATATCACCTAGGAATGAGTCCAGTATATCAAGCTGTGGAGATAGCAGGAAAGCACAGGAAAGTTGCTAGATGGGGAGGAGGGGCAGGAAGAGGGAATGTATATTTTACCATTTCCAGTTGGGGAACTTCTATTTTGGAAAATCTTTCTAGCAAAGATTCATCTGCTTAAAAAAAAAAAAAATAGTGAAAAGCAGCATGTTTTGCTTTTTCTTGGGTTATTTTTATTTGCACAAAGTTACCAAGAATCAGCCCCGTACTCATAATAAGGGAACAGGTACTCACTTCTCCTCAACCATTTGCTTTTGATATTCCTCATACTCCTCTCTGGTCATTCCTGCAGCTGCTGCTGGATCAGAAGGAGTGCTTTCTTCTTTGCTTTCTTCTCCTCCGCCTCCAAGTCCCAAATTCTTTACCTGGTTGCTCAACATACTTTTCATTAGAAAGGCCATCTTCTCAAAAAAAGAAAAAAAAAAAAAAAAAGGAGCTATAAGAAAACAACTACAAGAAAACCAAACAAAAAATGTTTTCAAACACAACAGTTGTAACCGAGAGGGTTTCTACAGCCACATCAGCTCCTCAAGGGCACAGTGCTAGTGAAACGTGAATGCCAAAACCAGTTTGTCAGCCATAATCTGGATTAAAGAAAGAACTCCTTAATATATAGAGGCAGATGGTTCCGATTACTCCAAAAAAAATCATTAGATGCAACTACCTACTTTTTCCATTAATACTTTAAGCTAGTTGTACACACACACAAATCAACTAAAGTGTGCAATTTTGACATCTTCAGTCTTGAAGTTTGCTCTCACTTTCACAGAGATCACAACATTCCCTGGATCTGAATTTAAAACCTGCTTGACTCAATAGTCATAGTAAAATAGCAAAATTCAGGCTGTTGAGTAGAAAACCCTCAGATCTGAGATTTGAAAACTTGAGTTCTTCATTAAGCAAAACCCCTTATTTTTTTTATCCATTAATATTTTATCCCACTGGACAGAAATATTTTGTGTGGTTTTTCTTCAGACCCTCTTCATGTGGTTGGTTTATCTTGCAGATGAATGAGGCATCACTGTTATGATGACTTTATTTCAAGAAAGTAATCCCAAAGAAAGCAAGTCAGATCTTCCTAGTGTTCTTTCTTTCGGGTTTCTGTCAGCTCTTTCCCAGACTGTCTCCATCTAGACCCCTGCTTTGGTGCTACATAAAACACCTGCTGTTTGTAATCCCAACTGCTGATAAAGGATGAATAAATCTGAATCTGTATGCCAGAAAACAGTATGGATACCTTTTGGATCTAGATTGTTTCTGTTGGCCCTTATCTTTCTAACCTTTAGTCACATCATTAGCTTCAGGTGAAGATTTCCAGGATCTGCCACCTAGGTCGTCATAGACTATTTTGGGAAAGAAAATCAACTGCTAGGTTTCCAAAGTTCATGACTTTGTGTTTTGAGCACTTATCCTACTGCACTGACTGCACATGCCTTAATGCAACATTCTGGAATTTTGATTATCTAAATGGTTCACCCAGCACTCTCGTAATTTCAATGAGAACTGAGAGATGGGAGGATTCCAGTTTGCCTAATACCTTAATCTATATTACAGCCTTTCTAATTAAAGCAGATCTGTTACTATAAAAAAAACCAAAAACAAAACACCACCAAAAAACCTCACAAAAAATACCCAAAAAAAAAAAAAAAGCAAAGCAAACTGAAACAAACAAACAAAAAAAATCCAAACCAAAACAACAAGAAAAAAACAACCACAGGACATTCTGAAATCCTGACTTATTAGTGACTAAACAAGAAAGTCTCTCTTTTTGAAACTATCACTCAGAATCATGAATTCAAAGTAACAACTTTATTTAACATCTTTATTTAAAATTCTCCTAGCTGGAACTTTGCGAACAGTGATTTTTCCAGTGCTGGGTCTCCACAGTCTTCTCCAAGTGTATGGAGAGTGGTACCTGTTAAGCTTTGTGCTGTTGGTCTTTACTGAAAAGAAGCTTCCCTGACTTTGCTGTAGGCTTTGATCCCTCTAGAAAGGTTTCTAACATAATTTTGTGCCTAGAAGTGATGCATTCACAGAATTGAGAAAGGCAAGGACTGGCTTTGGGAGGGACTGCTAAGAGGTCTTGCTCTCCAGCTCTCAACCTTGCAATCAATCAGCAAAAGGCTTTCCCCTGTTAATTTTGAGATCAAAGACAACAAAAAGGGCTTTAAAAGTTACTGGGCCTATTGGCACTGAAGCTGCTGAGAAGCACACGACAGACTGGTGACAAAAGGCACAACTCAGCCAGTACCCCCAGAATCATTCTGTTCCAGGCAGGTGCTCTACTGCAGTTTTAAAACTTACTGCTTTTTGTTGATGACAGGAATCACAGACTTCATGAAAACATACAAGACAGCAGCTAATTAAGTACTCATGTTGTCACTTCCTTTGCTTTAAATCTATGTCTTTTCCTTCTAGTTTAAGTGAAATCAAAATTAAAGACTCTGTTCCTGTTTTACCTGATGAAAGTGGTTGATATATAAAAGCATGTGTTCCACACCCAAGGAACACATAGATCTTTAACCCCAGCACAGAATTCAGTCTTGAAACAGGCAAATTCCAGAGGGAGGCCGGCCCAAAAATGCCATCCAAACTTCCAATCTTTTCTAGATTCTGTGTTCCTATCAGTCACATGATGCAAAAATACTTAGGTGTTCTTGAAAGAACCAGGACTCTGCCCCCTGCTTCATCCCTCTACCAAGAAGATGTTGCCTTTTCTAGCAGCTGGACCATCAGAAAGAAATATTTTAGGGTTTTGTCAGCTTGAATAGATTCAATTCAAGATTCCTGTCCTCCACTTGCTAAAAAACTTGCTTCTGGCTAGGGAAAAGTGACAGTCACAGAGGGAATTCAGACTCAGAATGCCATTAACTCCCCAGTGTAGAACTGAACCCAGATCTGTAAGTGTTCTGACTCTGAACTGAGGGCAAAGAATGCTTCAAATACATTTGCTTAGATTTCATGGACATGTACCAAATGAAAAGAAAAAGGCTTACTAAAAATATGCACCTTTATTCAAATAAGGTTATCTCTGAACTCCAAGTATCAATTTACATCAGTCAGAAACAAACATGAAACTGTCAGCTGTTTGAATTTAAACTAATAATTAAAAAAACCCCAGTAGACATTTTTTGGTGTTACGGTTATTGATCCATTGAGAAAGGTCAGATTTTCTTCCCACAGAAGTTACAAACCAGAGCAGTTAATTTACAAACCATAAACCAGGTCATTTACAAACCATATTGTGCATTTGACTTGTGAAAGATTCAGGGGTGACCATGTGTTTAATAAACCCCCACCCCATCCCATAATCTCGTCATTGCCAAATATTTACACTTATTATCCACAATTCACATATAACCTTTCTCCCTAATATTGTCCAACTGCATTCCATGTCTTTTCCTCCTAGCTGTGAAATCTTACTGGGTAAGAATCAAACACACTGTCACTGCTGAAAGACACCTAGGAGGCTACATTGACTAAAAAATATTCTTAGAATCCTAATTTGTTGCTATCACTTCAAGAACGCACAGCATTAAATTTGAGCTGGGCAGTTGGGAGTTTTTTCTTTTATCTAGTGAGTTATGGAAGCTCCAAGGGGAGACAACTGTGAAATTAATCATGAAGCAAAGTTACCAGTGTTCTAGTGTTCCATATTAGACCTTCTGTTCCCTACCACATAAGACTTCTCATTGCAATGTGCAAGACATGCCTGATCCAGCAGCCTCTTCCTAAAGGGTAAACTGTAGGCTTCAAGTTTCCTTCTAGACATCACCCCTAACCTGCTCTTCTTTCTAACCAAACAGAGGTATGGGCTGCTCCAGCTTTAAATCAAAGCAACGGGCGGATTTTGTTGCTTCACAGTAACAAAAATCCAGGCTCATTCCAATGGACACATCAGAACTGCTCCTCATTCTGCCAGATATGTATCAAAATACTTTCTGCTTAAGAGGTTTTGCAAAGCCTGCTGTGAGAGGAGTTCTGTTTGGATGTTGCACTGATGCAAGAAGGTCTGCAACTGAAAGGAAACACCACTGTACAGTTTCAGAACCACTTAAGAAAAGAAAATATATTAAGTTTCATTACAAGAGTCCGGGTTGTAATAGCTTGGACTAAAGGCACCTGGAAATATTTGCTGGTGTTGAAATACTGAACTGAAGAGATAAATTTCAGTGGGTTATTCTGCTTTATCTGAAAAGTTGTTTATTCATTGATTAGCCTGAGGCAGTGGTTTCTCTCATTAGTACAGCAAAATCTGCTCAAATTTAGAAATGAATCTATAAAGCTACACCACTTGGAGTATCCTCCATACTGCAGATGTGTTAATTGGTGTGTAGCCAGTGTCATTTTCTTAGTATAGCACAGACATTCACTTTTTGGACACTCTACTTAAAGTAACAAAATATGTTGCATAGATTTATCATTTCTCCAAACTGACAGGCACAATACTGAAGTGTTCTTCATTACAGTGAATTTGGCAGCACGTGTTACGCTCCAAGGGAGCAGACTGCAGAAATGCAGTAAGAGTAGTCATATTACAGATCATTTTTGCAGATTCAGACAAACAAAGTAACAGTTTTAAGTGAAATATCCTGATGCATTTGTGTATTTTATAGAATTTAGGAAACCATAGAAATACTTATTCTAATTCTACATACAACTCAAGGACAAAGTTACCACAGATATGTAAACAATGTAAAATTAATTAATTTCACATTCCTAAGTTGGGCCTTCTGCTTTCTTTCTTTCCTGAAGCAAATGTTCACTTGATAAGCAGTATCAAAATCACATGTCCAGTCTTATGCTTTTGATATCCAAACAACAATTGACACAAAATACTGGTTCTACAGATTAACAAACATGTCTGAAGCAAGTTTGTGAAGAAATGGGTTAACACTCAATAGCTGCAGTTTACAATACTCACCATGTCAAGATTTAAACCAAAGCATCTGTACTTGATACATGAAAGACACAAGACAGCTTTAGAAAAGTAAAGACAAATTCACACACTAAATATATCCTTGATACAATCAGATTGGAAGATGGATAAAGCAATCACATTTACTGAGAAAGTTACACAAATCTCCCCCAAAAATTACAGACAGACTTGAAACCATGAAAAAAGTAATCAGCCCCACAACATTCTTGAAGAAACTATCACATTTTTTCTCACTGCCCAAAATCAAACTGTAAAACAGGGAGAGAAGACTTTCTTTGCATGGTCTGTATAATTGTTTTTTTACATCAAGTATCAAGAGTCATGGTCTTAAAGGCCTGTCTTTGTGTCCACATATTAAAAAGTCTTTAAATAAGAATTAACTAAAATATTCTTATACTGTTAAATCCAAGTGGTAAACAAAGAAAATGTTTATAATAAATTTTTACCTGCCAAAAAAACCCCAAACCCCACAGAAGAATGGTTCTTTGAGGTCTGGGATTTTTTTTACCTTCTTTTTATTTATTTTTTTTTAAACTGCTATGTCAGGACACACAGTAGCAAGTTTTCTGCACAAATCATCCATCTGCAATTCACACTCTGAACAAAAACCAAGCCTGGGTGTTTCAACTCCTCATCTGGAATCTTAACAAAAGCAGAGGAATGGGGAGTTTGCCTTTCAGTATTTATGAAAAAGTCAGCTGAAGACACAGACAGGGTGCACTGTCTTATCCCATTCAGCATTTGCTCCCTGTTTTTAGCATCAACACTTTAAATGGGAACTTATTTTATTCAACAAAATTCAATAATTTATAATAGTAAAGTATATCCAACACTAAAATTTCCCTCATTTACAGAAGTGTAGAATTTTCTGTGCATACAGACTGCTGTTAGGTACACACAAACGGAACAGGTCATCAAAAGAACTTTTTGGCTGCTGCTTCTTGTTGGCTCCTGAAAGAAAAGGCAGAAAATAATTCTTCAAGTCTTTTTAATTTGAAACTAGCTGTTTTAAATTTTCATTTATTTGAGGATTAGAAGACTCCATTCCTTATCAACGGAGACTTAGAGAAGATATGAACCATAGCACAAAACCAGAATATATTTTTTTCTATTAACAAAGACACAGGTAGCATCACTGTAGTTCCAATTTTGCATTAGACACAAAAGGAACAAAAAACAAAACAAACAACCCCACATGAACCAACAAACTGACTTTTAAAATACTCTTGAACATTTTCTGAAGCTTCTCAGTATCTCATTTGCCTAAATATCACCTGAGAAAAGGAAACCCATGCAACTAAGCAGGGAAAGAATTGAATTTAAGTGGGATTTCCTTTTCCCTCTGGCACAGATCATTAATTTTCTTAGTGGATACAGACACTGGATCAACCACATCCAGGTACTGGAATTACAAACGCATCACAAAGAACTGGAGGGGGCCAGCTCCTTGTTTGTCTTGGAAATTATTGTTCCAGTTCATGGCAAAAAGACTACCACGGATGGAGGTTGTCCTTTTCATCAATGCAAACAGAATTTCAACATTATGACATCACAAGGAGGCAGAGGAGAAGAGAAAGACCATCCTAATTAGCTTAGAAAGAAAAAATAAAAGGAAATGAAAAGAAAAAGGAAAATAAAAAGAAGAAAAATAGAGGAAAAATAGGAGGAAAAATAGGAGGAAAAAGGAAAAGAGAGAAAGAGAGAGAGAAAGAGAGAGAGAAAGAGAGAGAGAAAGAGAGAGAGAAAGAGAGAGAGAAAGAGAGAGAGAAAGAGAGAGAGAAAGAGAGAGAGAAAGAGAGAGAGAAAGAGAGAGAGAAAGAGAGAGAGAAAGAGAGAGAGAAAGAGAGAGAGAAAGAGAGAGAGAAAGAGAGAGAGAAAGAGAGAGAGAAAGAGAGAAAGAGAGAGAGAAAGAGAGAGAGAAAGAGAGAGAGAGAAAGAGAGAGAGAAAGAGAGAGAGAAAGAGAGAGAGAGAAAGAGAGAGAGGGAGAGAGAGAGGGAGAGAGAGAGGGAGAGAGAGAGGGAGAGAGAGAGGGAGAGAGAAAGGGAGAGAGAGAGGGAGAGAGAAAGGGAGAGAGAAAGGGAGAGAGAAAGGGAGAGAGAAAGGGAGAGAGAAAGGGAGAGAGAAAGGGAGAGAGAAAGGGAGAGAGAAAGGGAGAGAGAAAGGGAGAGAGAAAGGGAGAGAGAAAGGGAGAGAGAAGGACAAAACAGTAAAGTTGAACCAGATCAAGTTCCCACTTGATACACGGTGGGTGAATGGGGGTAGAATAAACCAAACTTCATTATGATAATTCAACATTTCCAGTGCGTTCTGGAACAGTGGTAAATTTTGCTTTCATAGAGGTTTTGAAGACCTGACCAGTTTAAATCCCAAGTGACCCTATCTGAATTCAGTGTGGACCCCGCTTGGAGCAGAAGACTGAACTGGAGACTTCCCAAGGTCTCTTCCAATCTGAATGATTGCTTGTTTTAATAAGATTAACACAATTATACCATTCCAATGACATTATCAGTCAGCAGTTCTAAAACTATTTGCCCTGCTGTCTTTGAGCTACACGAGACTTACCTATACATTACATAACCAATGAATAACACAGTTTGCACTGCCACAAATATGAAGAAATGCACTGTAGATAAGCAGGATGGAAATGGTGGCAACTCTGGACACTTTTGTTTCTCAGTGGATGGCTAAAAACCAAGAAAATAGCAAACAAGACATCCCATCAAAAGACTTACAAAACAAGGGCTTTGTAATGTGATGTAAAAATCAGAGAAGATGGAAAGAAATGACAGTACTCTGAAAAAATAATCCTACTCCTCATCTCACTCTCCCATTCAACCTTTACATTTCTCAGACGAATTGCCTGATGTTAACTTGAGGTTTATGTGGGAAAGAATACATAAATATAGTAAATTAATCAAGGACCTACCACAGATCATAAGCTACATCAGCTTAACTTCTGCCTAGGCTAGACTAAGGTACTCCTGAATGTGAACACAGTCATCTTTTTTTGCATTAAGAAGCCTTAAGCAGAGCCTGCCTGAGTTTTCCCTGATTAAAGCTCTCCCCTGTGTGCAGAAGCACCACAGAATCTCCTCTGTATAGAGCTGTTAAGTAGGGGGAAAAATACAAAAAAAAAAAGCACCTAGAAAATCTAATTGCTTGACCTTGTTTCCACAGGAAATTAGACTAAAAATCATGCTCTTTGTGCAAAACTTCTCATCAAGACCCAGATCATGCAGTTAGGTCAAGGCAGCATAGTTTTACCGAAGCAGCTTAATGAAGGATTAATTGCTCCCTAAATTGCATGCTGGAGCAATTGCATTGCTTTTCACTAACAGCCAAAGAAAGCCGCGTTACACTCCCAGCACATAAATTACCGTGTTGCGTTGCACTAAATGCTCTATGTCCCTCTTCACTATATGAAGGTGTTCTTTGATGTCATTGAAGTGCTGTGTTGTTTCATAGACTCCTGCAGAGCCAGGGTGTTGAGCCCCACTGATGGATCTCAGAGCATCAGTCACAGAACTTCTGAAACAAGACAAATAACAAACAAGCTTTCAACACACACCAACTTTTCTACAAATAGCAGTTATTCTGGACAGCTTTTAGCTCATTAGAATTAGGCTGAAATACATAGTTGCACCAAAAGGCAGCAAATTTTACTAGCTTTCAAGAAATAGCCCTTTAGTCAAACTGCAATTTTTAAAAATAGTTAATTGTGCAGACAGTTGCCATTTGTAGAGTGCCCCATCTCTCAGTCACACTGAGAACAAGAACTAGCAAATATTCTGTTGCTAGACATTTGCTTTGGCTGCCTGACTGCTGAGGGCTATAGAACAAGAGTTCTGCCTGAGGCGCTGGCCAAGGCTTTAGGATCAGCAGAGTTTAATGCAATCTTTGAAGAAACCCAGAAGCTGTCTGAAAAATAAATAAATAAATGAATAAATAAATAAATTAAATCAGTCATGTAAGAAATAAAAACAAGGAAGAGGCTTTAGGGATAAGAAAAGATTTAGATACATCCTTGTTTTGTGATTACCGTTTCTGTGAGGAACTCAATTCCCATATGCACTGTCAAAATACTTAATATTGTCTTATTGTGAATTCATTTTCCTTCTACAAAAAAATGAAATTAAATCCAGAAAAAGTTAAGGTTTCATAACTAATTTGGTTTGAGGTAAACCAGTCAATGAGAGAAAAAAAAACCTTAAACTGTAATCAATACGTTTATATCATTTTCCCCTACTGTGCTGTTTCTTTTGAGTTGCAAAGAGGATTATTCTACAGCTAAGATATTTATCATGTGAATGATAATCTCTTCATTATTAACAGAATAGACAATCAAAATGTATGCCTTTGGATTTCTTTTTAATTTACTTAAAACTTTCCATTTGGTCCAGATGGAAGCATGCTTCAGTGTTTTCATGGAGCACTCCTAAATCTCTGTAGAGTGGTCAGCAAATTTTAATTTACCTGGACTTGCAATTAGTGTTATAATAATATATTTTAGAAGTAAATTTCTCACTGGAAGGTTTTATCTTAAATAACCTGTCATGCCCACTGCCTAATAATCACTGATGGTAATTCTGTCTTTTCACACACCTCACAGTGTTACAACACAAGTGGGACTTGCACTTGGTTCTTCTCCCTCCTAACAGAGCCATCTCTACATAATGAACAGAAACCTGCACACCCACCTTCCTCCAAACTGATCGAGACTTTGTTAAAAGCAAAATAACTTCCCTTAATAGACATGGGCTGTATCAAGTTGAATTTGTATTGACTTTTGCATTAATAACACCCTGCTGACAGTTTCTATTGTAGGAACATGCAAGATTCTTCTGTAATCAGGTGATTAAGAAATCCACAATCTTGCCAAGAAAATTACTTGGCCCCTAAGTCCTTTTCCTGTGGGATGACAAGCGATGCACAGAGGGGCTGTTTATTTCTCTCTCTAAATAAAGCATTTCTTTAATCTAAGAAAAGTATTAAGATGATGTTATGCAAACTGTGAGCTGGTAAGTAGTCACTAAAAGGGCAGACTGCCAATGTTAACAAGAAAATCTAATTTGCTTGCAAGGTATAAAGATTTGTCAAGAATATTAACATAAAAGCTTCTGTGGAAGAACAAGTGCAAAAATGGAAGCACTCTAATCTTCATTCTACAAAAAACTGACCTACTTAAATAAATCACAGGAGCTGCCCTTAAACTAATATGGGGGGAAGCACAACTGAAGGAATTGTTTTTCTCCTTTTTTTTTAATATAAGTAATGTTTCAGCTGCTACAAATGGAGGGCTAAACCAGCTTAAAGTCATTCCTGATTAAGACAGCAACAGTAAAACATCTTAAAAGAAGTACTGAGACACCCCCATCAAACACAAGCATCTTCACAAATCTAATTTAGCAGTATAGCACATTCAGGATAAGGGGTTTACTTCATTGTTTTTAAAGGGGATGAACTTACCTGTTGAATTTCATGATAAAAATAATGGAATTTGAGACAAATTAGGGCCCTTAGCAATCCCTGGGGCATGAACTGACTTTATTACAGAAATCAAATATATGCAGGGAGTCTTCACTAAGGAACTGACACAACATCAAGTTTGTCAGTACTGTCCCACTGAAATAATACACAGGATTTAAACAGAAATCATAAAATTCAAAACACAGCCATAATATTTGGAAAGTGTTTACCTTATTTCCTTTACTTGTCTAATGACCTCTTCTTGGGTTTTCACAACTGTCTCTATCTCTTGCTGGGAAACCTGGTAGGGACAGGGGGAGGAAACAGATCAACATATCTTGGAAAAAACAAATGGATCCCACTGCTGAAATCAGGCTGGGCTCTGAACCACCATGGGTTTTATTTACCTGTCCCTGCTGACCTGGAAACCCAGCTCCTCTTTTGGCAATCTCCTCTGTGACTGCAGAGACGTATTTCCTCTGCTCATCCAGAATCATGTCCAGTTGTCTGTTAAGCTGTTTGATTTCCAGATGAATTCGATTCTGCCCCTCAAAGATTTGCCTCAGTTCACGATCACTCACAGTTTCAAAAGCATCATCTGCTGCTAAGAAAAAAACACAGGGGCTTCTTACACATGTGCACATTCCTCACAAGTTGCAATGGATCATTCTTCTTGCTCCCTTAACATATGCACATCCATCTACCTTCTCCTACAACTTCACCATCCCAGCATCCAAAAGACTCTGGCAAAGGGATTATTTCTTATCAAAGAAAGGCTGAACTGTATCTCCAAAATGCAGATCAAAAGAACCTATAGGACCTTTAGAACAGTCATCACTGTGCAATAAAGATGACAACCTGAAATTTCACGTCTAGATGCCCAAAGTACATTCCCAGTGTATCTGTAGTCGCATACAGTAACAAATGGCTTCCATTATATTTTCAAATAATTGGGTTCTTGTCTCTCCAGCATTAGGCAAGCATTAAAAAGCTTTTTCCATGGTAAGCACATGTTCCAATATATGCACTAGCCCACCTTTGAAAAGTTTTCTGTGAATGTGCAGAAACAAACCAAAAAGATGTCCTTTAAATAATGAAAAAAGGCCACGCTGTCTTAATTACTGCTTTAGAGAGATGCATGACCTTCTGTCCCTTCTCTTGTTCCTAATTCCCACCATGGTTCCAGTCATTTATTTTGTCCTCAATACAGGCACCACCAGGATAATTTTAGAAATAGGAGACAAATTACAGTAAATATTTTAAAATAATGTAAGTTACATTAGTGGGAGTTTAGGAAGATCAGCCCTAGTTCTGAACACTCTGGAAAACAAATGTTTTCCTGGACAACTGAAAAATAGCTCAAATAACTTGCCTGGCTGTCCTTGCACGTCAGGATGTTCCCTTTGAAATTCTTCCTTCTTCTTATCCAATTCTTGCTGAAAGTGTTCAAACTCTTCTCGATACTTATCTTTATCTTTCTGAGGGATTTCTGCATCTGGTGTTGGCTTTAAAACATTATTGGAGGGAAGGGCACATGTGAGATTTTTTCACGTTCTTCCCTACTCTTAACACAACTGACTCTCCTGTTCAGATTTCAGATGCGAACACATGACAAAATTACTGCAGCACATTCATACATTTAGCTGAAGTGAAAAATCACACATCCCCATGTAGATAAAATAAAAAATTTTCCCAATAGAAAATTAAAACAAGTTTTACAAGGATAAATGCTATTTAGCAGTGCAGAATCATCCTAGAAGTAGGGAAACTTGAAAGTGAGAACAGATATTTTGCCACTTCCAAAAGAAAATGTACTTTATAGTACTGCATGGTTTGATTTAACATAATGAGTTTTGTTGCTTCAGTGGTGCTTCCAGAATTCTGGTCTTGAGAGTACCAATGACAATATTATTGAAACATTACAATACTAGTTTAATTTTTCTAAACCACATGACAGCACGGCTACATGCCAAAATTGTGAAACGGGAATGCCACATGTGACTTAAGAGGAAATACCATAATCTGGTACTGCACATACAATAACATGCACAACAAAATATTTTACTCATCATGCATAAAAATTCTTACTGCTTCCTTCCCAGGTTCAGTCAGCTGGAAGGTCAGAAATGACAGCACATCATGGTCATCTGTATTGAACAAACAAAAAAACAAAAACAAAAAAAAAAAACACCACCTTACAAATGTCTCTAATTCCCAAGCCAACCTTCCACTTGCAAAGGATCTTCAAAAAACAGCATCCTCACAAGTGTTTGTGCAGTGAGGAATGAGACTATACAGGGATTTTATCAGGAAAAAACAAAAATTCTTCAGCTGGAGTCAGGAAAAGTCCAAAGCATGTCAGTAATTTGGGACTGCAGGAGGGTTAATTACATCATCATGGCCAAAAATTGGTATAATGGATCAACACTGATAGTAAAAACCCAACCATGCAACCAACCTCTCTTGCAAGCCTTGCAAGTCCCCACAGCATTTGCCATAATTTTTAATGTTTTCTACCTGCAAGTCCCCCTGTGGCTGCAGATATTCCAAAGTACCCTTGTGATGGCAACACCATATCTTCCACTTTGGCACAAAATTCATAGTCCTCTTTATCCGGAGTAAAGCCATTATTAATCAATACCTGAAAGGACAAACACTTAGCAGCAACATCTGGGACAGAGGAGTTCCTAGAGGAGGCATCAGAGCCCAGGTGAGAACAGAGCAGCCTTGGAGGCTGAAGTTTAACTTTCATTCAAGAGTGAGAGGCAGCTTTTCCCATTACAACACAGTACAAGGTCTGCCCTCTTCTAGGTGCAGTCATGTTTACTTTTAGAGAAACTTCTACTACAAAATGATAACTGTGCACTTTATGGCTGCTACCTGTGAATATATGAATAGCACCTTTCCAGAAGGGATCAGACGCCAACAAACACACACTCTGTAGCTTTCACAACTTGGCATTACATTAGTATTTTTCTCTCCTTACCTAGAAGGAATTTACAATCAGCTAATATTTAAGAAGTCTTAAAGCCTCCCTTATACCAGTAGGTTTTAATCTTTAGTCTTGAAAGCCCTACTATTTTTTGGAGGTGAGAAGCCCCAAGTAGAAAATTTAAATCTACTGTTGAATAGTTTTAGTTTTTTAGCCCCATTTCAAGAACCTCTGGTTCAAAAATCAGCTATAAAAGCCTCTGCAACTCTTACATCAGCTTGAGAAATACCAAGCTCAAAAGCAGTTTGATCACCTATAGCTTAAACAGATCCTGACTTTGGGACATCTCTCCAGGCAAGTCAAGAGCAACAGAAGGATCTGAGCACATCATAAAGGTGTTTGCATGACTGCCTCCTAAGTCACATTGGAAAAATCAGCAATACCTGCATTCTAATGCAGCCAAAAGAACCTGTGTAGCATTCAAACACAGCACCTCCTTCCACCTCTGCTACCAAGCTCCACATTTCCAACACTGGAGCGGACATATTTGTTGCAACTCTGTGAAAACCCAGTCTCATGTTTAAGAAGCTGAGAAAGACAAGTAATTCTGTTATTTCAGACTTACAGTCAGCGTTTTTTGGTAGTATGTGATCTTGACCCGCACAGGATAGGGCTTGTTCCGAAAGTCCCTCTGACAGGATGCCAGTGCTTGTGTGGATCCATCGCTGTACAAAAAGAGAGCATCAATAAAACTCTGTGTTATGATTCATCAGCTGGGACAAAAAAGTGTCTGACTCTCACTATGTAAACTCATCCCAGTTTTTTAATCTGCAAGCTTTTCCAGGCTGTTCTGTAATTGCACTGAGCTTTCTGCAGGGATCTCCAGTACTGCATGCTGTACACAGGACACAGTGCAGAGGGAATGCAGCAATGGGGAAATCCGTTTTCTGAGATACATTGTAAGATACAATTTTCAGATACATTCCTGCACCCGGGAACCTAGATGGAAATAAGCTGTAGTGACTGCACCGAGCTAGATACCTCTCCTCTCCGAAATCCAAAAAGGTGTCCATTGTGCTGCTGATAAACAATCAGAAATCAAAATTAATCCAATTACTTTTAGTAACAGCAATTTGCTTTCAGTTAGTCACTTCTACCAATTATTAGCTGTGTGCTGAGGATCCCCATAAGCAATAGTCTGTACTGTAACTATAATCATCTGAAATCATCCATCCCAAAGGGCATTTGCCAATAAAATATCCATCAGTTGCCGATTTCTCTGCTGTTACTGCCAAAGCAGTATTTCAACAAATAGAAACCCTCAAATGTAAAGGAAACAACGAAGTTTCATATGAAAGAAGCCTTTATAATGCTTCTCAAAGGGTTTCATGGAACATTTCATCATTCAAAAGCAAGCATTCAGTAGTAACACTGAAAATAAACTTACTTCTGATGGTCATACAGCAGCTTTCCATTGTTGCCTACAACAATCACTCCGGGATTGTTTTTCTAGGGAAAGAAATGGCACACAAATTGATTAGTTTAATTTGAAGTGAAATATCAGCAACACTTCTGAAAGCCTTCTGCTAAAATAAGTCAAAAATGTCTAAAGCAAGCCAGAGTTGTGCAGGGAAAGCTAAAGCACCAAAGCAGACCTACTATGTATTGTTTAAGTTTCAGGATCATTCTGGACTGGAAAATTGAGAATTGAAACAGCAACTGTCATCCTCATCTGCTACAAAATCTTTGCTGCTGAGCTGCTCAAAGCAGATTTCTTCCAAGAAAAACAGCATCTCTGAAGACACGCATAGAAATTGGTGTTTCCAGCATAAGGGAAACTTGACGTTTTATTTTATCCCTTTGAAGTGAAAGAGGGGAATAGTAAGAAAACAACATCCTAGTTTCTTCCTCAACAGAGAGGAAATTAATTTGTCATCTTTGCTGCAAGAGTTTCCTTCCAACCAACCTTTCCATCATTGTCAAACGAATCAAAGAAAATTCCAACACCGTTCCATTTATCAGCTGCCCCAAAAACAGGCCCTTCCAAGCCTTGCTCTTCTGTAAACCAGATTGCCTATGAAGAAAGCAAAAAGTCGTAAGTCAAGATTCACTTTTAAAGCACATTTGTTTTTCTCAGCTAGGTGAAACTGCTCCTACCAATCCATCAGCTCCAATGCGGCCTCTTCCTGTAACTCGAAAGGTCACTTCCACTTCCCAATATTCAAATATTGATTTGGTTTTTGTCCACACTGAGCCCTTCTGGCTTTTCAAAGAGGTTGTTATACGGATCTGATCTGCACTTGGGATGGCATCTAGAAAGGAAACAAGATGTTCTAACTTTCTGTTTAGCAGTGTAAAAGAAAAACAGGCATACATTCAGAGAGAGATTAATTTGCTTGCACTAAATAACATTGCTTTTAGGGATTATTTTATCGAAAAAGAAGGGGGAAAACTCATCTATAGACAGTTGCTTTCGTGTCACTTGTATCACAATGTCAAGTAAGAAAAGGTATATTTAAGAATTAAGCAGTAGCAACTAAATTAAAGTCTGACAAAACCCGAAACAACAGCAGAAGTTACAGCAGAGAAACTATGTGAAGGTGGAAGTGTAAATGTCAGCGCCTTTCACACGGGGGGACACTCAGGAAGGGCAACAATCCTTTCGGAGCACGGCGGAACCCTTTACCCAGAGCGCACAGAAACAAACGTTGTTCAACCAAGTCCTGTTTGCCAAGGCATCCTTTGCATTTCGAGCTTTGAGACGACGAAACCCAACAGTTTGTCTGGCAGCACGGCCCGGGGCGACCCGGAGCGCGGCAGCAGTGACACATCAGCACCTGCCGGCAGCGCCACGAGTCCCCTAGCCGGGGCCCGCAGCCGCCACAGCAGGAGGCCATAGGTGCCTTCGCACCGCAGGTGGGAGCCCGGGCGGGCCCGGCACTTCCTCGCCACCGCAGTATCTCCTCTGCGCCTCTGGTGCCACGTGGAGCCCGAAGGCACGGCCGGCACCCGCGGCCAGCTTCGCCCGCGGCTTCTCCCCAAGACCCCGCGTCCCCCGACCGGACACTGCTGCCTCCACCTCAGGAAGGCCACTGGCCCGGCCCCGTCACCCCCGTCCGGCACTTACTGCCCGTGTGCACCCAGAACGGCACCGTGCCATCCGCCTGCACCAGGTGCGGCCCCTTGAAACTGTACTTGTACTCGAAGCGCCGATGCGGCGCAGCCGCCGCACCCTCCGTGGCCTGCGCACCGGAGAGCGCCGGGCGGCCGAGGGCGAGCAAGAGCACGAGCGGGGCGAGCGGCGCCGCCATCTTGGCCCAGCTACGGGGCATTGCCCAGGGCCAGCGGGGCGGCCCCTGATTGGACGAGCGCGGGGGCGGGCGCCTGCGGGGCGGGGAGACAGGCAGGACCGAGGTGAGGGCGGGAACCGGGCCGGGAACCGGGCGGGGCCGAGGGCGGGAACCGGGCGGGGCCGAGGGCGGGAACCGGGCGGAGAGTGGACCAGACTCAGAGCGGGGAGTGGGCTGGGGAGCGGGGAGCGGGGAGCGGGGAGCGGGCCGCGGGCCGCGGGCCGCGGGCCGGTTTGAGGGCGGGAAGCGGGTAGGGCTACCGGGCACGGCCATCGGTGTCCCGTGGCTCGGATCCCGGTCCCTCCCGGTGAATTTCCGAGCTGGCCCGGGTCCGAGGGGCCGTGCACTGTGAGTTGGTGTGCGGGTCAGCCGCGATCGTGCGGCCTCTCTGACAGCTGCGAGCCGCTAACAGTGCACAGAATGTCTGAAAGATAAATACCCTGTTCGTTCCCCTCAACATTACTTTCTTAGCAAAGACCGCACTTCCACGGGGTCTTCTCAGTTCACATGCAGAGTAGTCGGAAGTCCCGCAGGAAAATCAACCATGTTTCCCCCAACATGCCAGACCAACCTTCCGCAGAGGTGAGCAAAACATACCTCAGGTGACAGGCAGGCCCCAACCGTGACAGGTGACAGCGGTGATAGGTGGGGAGAGTCCCCGACACTGCCAAGATGAGAAACACGGCTGTTTGTCAGTGTGCAGCGTCACAGAGCAGGGGCAGGGCTTGTCTCGGAGTTAAATCAAGCACTGAAGCAACAGTTAGGAGCTTCTTTTTTCATTCTCTCCATTTTCATTTAGCAGCCTGTCTTACAGCCTTATTGGAGAAGAAAAGAATTATCAGGAGGGGTTTTCTTTTTCAGTTTCTTTACACTCTTGGGTTTTGTTCTACATTTTTCATGCCCATTTGATACCCCTTCTTTTCCTCTTAATCTGTGAGTATGAGCAATCTAAGACTTGGCAAGTATGTTCAGAGCCTGCTAAAAAGAGGATGATCTTGGAGGCACTGGGGAGAGATTAAGCTCTTTTTCTAAAATGGTACACATTTCCTTCAGCATGGGTGAAAGTAAAACCTTACATTCTCACTTTTTCAGTTATACAGATGAGTAAGCAAATATATGACCAGATGAGACTTGGCAAGCAAAATGTTTCTGAGATAAATTTTAGAATTTCTATATATAAATATATTAAGTATTCTTGACCAGTTAACACTTGTTTCTATAGAGAAAAAAGTGCTTGATGTTTTGTTTGGTATAGTGTCTTCCATCCAACAATATTCTAAACTAACCCCTGATTATGAATCTATTTTGCTTTTTTAGAACATATATGTGGGAGATGTCAAGGGAATTGGGAGTCTCTTCTTCGCAGCTTTCTAGACACAGGAAACTCAGCTGTTTTTCTGTTCTTTAAAGACCTATAAAGTAATTTTTGAGGTAAAATTCTAGAATTACTTCAGGAGGATAAAATGGCATGTGCATCAAGGGTCCAAACAGAACGGCATGAGGCCCTCTCCTGTCTACTTCCCTCATTTGCCAGTAACCTCAGAATTAATGCCTATAAAATACCAGAACCATGCTGAAGGAGACTAGAAACATAAAAGCACAAGCCTTGAAACAATTCCCTCTTACCCACTCACCCACACATGTGAAAGCAGGCTAAAATTTTGCCACTTAGAGGCATCGGCATAGACGCTGTCTTGACAATTGTGCATGGAGGATTTGTAAAACCTCCTTTGAAAATGGAAACTCCTTTAAAAGTCTTCTTCCCAGGCATGGAAAGCTGCCCTCCAATCCACTGTGACATGCAGGAAAAGCATCTAGAGACTCCCAAAATTATAGATATTAGCAGTTTAGACTCTTCAAGTTAAGTCTCTTCAAATTCTTTTGCTACATGGGCTCACTAGAGGAAACAAAAATGTTTTCTATTTGTAAGAACTTGAAGTCTGTCCTGAAAATTACATTTTAATTCAAACCCAGTAACAGGGAAATGAAGGCTCAGCAAAGAGAACAGAAAATGGCCCACTGGCCTGAAACACAATTGGATTGGCAGGGACTGGGAGCACTGGCAGGTTGATAATCTGTATCATCATAATTCTGTACAATCATAACAAATGAAATACCTTCATTGTCTCAAATTCTGCCTGGAAGTAGTTAGTATAATTTCTCTGTCATTATTCTTATAAAAATGCCATTTTATTTTCCATAAGTCTCATCAGGGAAGTCAAAACCCCTGTAAACACACAGTAACTATAAATCTCTCCTTCAGCCTCCAGAGCTCTGAGCATTTAGACACACTAACAAGCCCACACTGGAAAGGGCAGAGGAGAAAAAAGGAAAACAAATTAAGTTCCAGTCAATGAACTCTCCTAAAAAGTGTTTGGATCACCACTGCTTATGCTAATAAACATTTGAGGTATCTTGTGTTGAACCTGAGGATTTTGACCAGAAACCAGACCTGTCTGGTTTCCTCCCATCTCAGTGATCAGTCCATGATTTTTATAAATACCCCTGAAAGCAAGCCTTTGCACACAGGCAGAATTATTTTCTGTGTCACAAGAGATGGGAATGCTGAAACAGACTGAGTTTTTCTTTGCACTGGCTGTGCTTTAATATATATGCAGTTAATTAAATGTTCTGTGGAAGTCACAGAGGATTTTACTTTTGGTTTTTCCTGAGACCATGCCTTAGCATTTGAGCCTTAGCACAGCTTTATAAAGACACTTATTGAACCCAAAGACTCACTGTCCTTGAGTTGCCCCTGTAAACGATGGATAGGAAAAGCACTGGGCATCTTAGAGAGCATTATCTTTTCTCATTTTGTCTGTTTATCAAAACAGTGAAAGGAAGGTGGACTTTCAGAAGTTTTAAGCTATTCTTCAACAATCCAACCCAATTTCATCTCTACTCCAAGACATCTGGACATTTTTCTTTTTTAGATCAATAAAATTATTAAGGTTGGAAAAGACCTCTAAGATCATCAATCCAGCCTTCAAAAAAACTTATTTTTTTTGACAGAAGAATTTCTTAAGATGTACCACAATTTAAAAAAGACAATTAATATACTGAGCCCTGTTTTTCTGTGCTTCATCTCCCTGTCATGGCCTTGAGGATTCTCCCTAGCTCCTCCTCCTAGGCCAGCAATCTGTGTGTGAGAGTGTACTATTTA